>NC_065443.1:12946479-13249509 GCF_917563875.1 Diabrotica virgifera virgifera | reverse complement strand
TTCATGTTGGTATCATGTGACGTTACATGTTATGACGCGGATGACTTGCAACGGTATATATATTGTACGGACTGTAGTTCGCTCAAGTAATAAGCTTTTTTGATCATTTTCATTGCCGGAATTAAAATATTTAGGATCTTTGCACATAAACGTTGAATCTATTTCTGTTTCAAATGTTGAATCTGTTTCAAAAATGGTTTACACTTCCTGTCCTCTTATTTGCTTCACCTAGCGGACAATAATACCCGCACTAACTTTAAAAAATGGGATTCACTTACATTCTCCGAGTTCTATATCTAGTTTATTATTACTACATCTATGTGCTGTACTAATCTTCGAATCGAAGGATGGACGGAAAGCACAAAATTAAATAATCAATTTTTTTAAATTATTTCGATCCAATAAACCAACAACTACTACTTTCTGTAAAATTCTGAGGTATTCCCCTAATTATAATTTTGTTTAGGATCACGATAGATCCGATGAAAACGTGGCGAATTTAGTGGAGATTCCTTACGTCAGATCTACAGGATATCTAGCTAGGGCTGTGGTCAATACTGTGCTTAAAGGCGGTTCAATATCGCAAGATTTAGAAAATGATCCAGAACCCTGCAAATTATCTTAATGTTTCATATTGGGAACACTTAGTTTTTGGATCTTTTAATGATATATCTTATATATTAAAGCGACTAGGTGCTTTTATACAGCAATAACTGTGTTTTCCTTGTTATTTTCATAAAATTATTGATACTATACTTTGTGAATAGATGAGATTAAAAATGTGCCATGTTGGTTATTGTTTGTATTATATAAAAATAAATAATTATTGTTGTATTTCGTTTTTTATTGAAACACAAGTGAATACATTATCGATGCTCCTTGTATGTTGTACTGCTATATATTTTTATAAAATTTGTAAGTCTTAGAATGCCCTGAAGCCACATTACTGAACAATGACAATGATAACGAACGCTCAAATAAAACGACTCGAAAGGGATAAGAACACACGAACAAAATGTGAATGGAAATAGGAGAGCATAAAACCAAAACTCAGACCAGAGACATGTTTAAAAAAAAATCAGATAACACGTTCCTTTATTTACATCAAACTACCTTGCTATAGTATTTTTACTACAAAAACGTTATTACGTAGGTCAAAATTTTTGACGTAAGAGAACTGTCAAAACATTAGAATGTGACTTTTCATTATTGCTATGTTTATTATAAACACGGCAATAATGAAAAGTCACATTCTAATGTTTTGACAGTTCTCTTACGTCAAAAATTTTGACCTACGTAATAACGTTTTTGTAGTAAAAATACTATATCAAAGATGACAACAGAACTCTACTCAGTTCTAAAAAATATTTTACACAGGTGGAAAGAATACTGTGGACGATTGATGACGGAGGAGAGCACAGGCGCCCCATGACAACAAAATACCAGTTTTGAGACGGAACCTGATGTACTCAAAAGTTAGGTTGACGCAGCAATTATGAGGCAAAAAATGCATAAGGCTGCTGGTCCAGATAACATACCTATTGAAACGATTTGGGCCCTAGATGGCGTTGGAGTGGATATAATACATCAAACTTGTCAAACAGTGTGGGAGACTGGTAAATGGTCTGAAGATTGGACAAAATCACTATTATATTATATTCCCATACATAAAAAGGGAGCGAAAAATTTATGTAGCAACTATCGCGAAATTGCTTTAACCCTACTGTCCTGTTCGGGTCTATTTGACCCAAAAAATAATTTATTTCTTATTTTACAAAATATTACCCGGCGTATCGATTTGGTGTTTCGTGACTTTATTACCTAATATGAGGTCTTTTAATTGCATATGAGATACATAATCAACTTCCTGATTTTTTTGATAAAAATGAAATTGTTACCTAGGGTACATTCGGGTCAATATGACCCGCCTATTTAAACCGTTAAAAATTACCTGTGTATGTGTGTTTAGTTGGCAGTTTTCTATATTGGTAGTACCTGTGTGTTTGTCAGCCGGATACGTATGTAAATAAAAACAGGTTTCTGCAAGCTAGAACTTGTAAAATAAACAATTTTAGTATAGATGGACGATGTTGCAAACCAAATTGTAAATATGACCAACATGGACGAACAGCATGTCTGTGGAACCAACTGGAAAGACATGAATAGAGTTGGTTTCCAAGCATACATTGGTCTTTTATTTTTAGCTCGAGTTTATAAGTCCCATGGTGAATCAACTAAAAGTTTGTGGAATGAAGAAACGGGTCGTAGTATATTTCAATCAATAATGTCGCTTGATATATTTACAAAAAGTGTGCAAGTAATACTTTTTGATAACAAAACTAATAGACAGGAGAGGATACTAGACGTTTTAATAAACTTACTGCAATACGTGAAATTTATGAAACATGGGTAGAAAATGTACCAAAATGTTTTAACCCTGATGAAAATGTTACTGTCGATAAGCAACTAGTTGCCTTTAGAGGCCACTCTCCTTCAAATGGTACATTCCAAGCAAGCCAGCAAAATATGGCACAAAAGTTTGAATTTTATGTAATTATGAAGAGTAAAACTTCTTATGCTCTAAAATTTCAGATCTATACAGGAATTCATGTGATGTGTGACTGAGTAGTCATTTGGAAGGCCACCATATTACGTGTAACAACTTTTTTACATCGTAAAATTTAAGACAATTTTCTTCTAACACAAAGTAGATACAATGCCGTGGATTATAAGTAAAATATACCGGAGCTTTCAGCAAAAATCGCGAATAAAGAAGTTCATAGCTCGTCTTTTTTGCTTCACGCAAGATACCACTCTTGTTAACAATATTCCTAAAAATAATAAAAATGTTGTTCTTATGAGTACATTGCATTATGAATGATTGAACAATGATTGTTTTTTATAATCTGTTGGACATTTCTGCCTACAACGCGTTCGTGTTATGGGCATCAAGAAATTATATCCAATGGAATACCAATAAACTGGCAAAACGGCGAATTTTTCTTGGGGAATTGGGAAAAAACTAATAAAACCCGTCATCATTTCCAGAAAAAATATACCAATAACTAAAGGCTCTCACGAACTGGTAAAAAGGACATGAGCAGAAACAAATAGATAAGATGGAAATGCTAGTGAACCATCTATGGAGAATCTAACTCCGCCTGCTTAACGAGCACTCGTTAGCTTGCCCTAAAAACGATTACAAGACTAACTATTAGGTTGTATATATCATAAACATATTTTGTAAAATCCATTCTTTTTATTACTGTCCCGGTTGTAAACTGAATTAAATTTTTGTAGATATTTGTTACTTGAAAGAAAACTTGTTTTTTGAAAGAAAGAAATATCTTTTGTTCTTGTTAATAAGGTTTAATTTACACTAACAACATAATTTTTGTTTAATTAATCATAAATTCTTGTTAATAAAGTTTTATTTATCACCAATAGCTTATTTTATTTCGATTAGGGTGCGTTAACCATAGTTGGGTCATATTGACCCGAACAGTACATTTGTGTAGTTGACTCGAACGGGACAGCAGGGTTAATTACACACTGAGAAGATACATATACACATAATTCTAGATAGAATAAAGCCCTTTTAACCACCTGAAATTGAGGAAGAACAAGCAGGTTTCGTCCCCGACGGGTACTAGGGAACAAATTTTAAATAAACATATGTACAACAGAATATGGGAAAATCCAGAGAATTCAACATCGCAACATCTGTGCTTCATAAATTATAGTAAAGCTTCCGACCTAGTCAACTGGAGTAAAATGTGGCAGATTTTGTCTGAAATGGGGGCCTGTTGCACATCCCCACTAATTTCTATTTGTTTTGTACATAGACCACTGGAGATTCTTAATTCTGCCTTTTGATTCCAGTACAACTTTTGGATAATCCTAATATCTCTCCATCAAGACCTGTGTGTGTGTGTGTGTGTGGAAAGATAATGGCATGGAATCAAGTCCATTTGCCACAGAAAGTTGTAAAAGGAATTTTCTTATAGTATAACTACAGAGATGTGGGTTATGCCGTTTTAAATTTGTATTTTATTTTCTTTAATAAAATTTACTAAAAGTTCCAAGGTGTTTTTATTGGCAGCTAACAAAATGTGTGTGAGATTTAATGGAAGAAAATATTTCATTTCAATAAGTGTACGAATTAAATCATTGGATTTTTTTAAATGTTTTTTGCAACCGAAAAATATATGATTTAGATCTCCGTAAGAGTTCTGATCACAACTACAGGCCGAGGACTGTATAACGCCCAGCTTAGCAAGGTGCGATGGAAATCGCCCATGATTTGTTTTAAGTCGAAAAACACTTGCCGAAAAGAATTTTGAAGTAGGGTAGTTGAAAATATATAGAGGTGGGGATGGTAGGGTAGGATGTATTTTAAAGTAGGTATTTTGTGAGTTTTCTACAGTATTTTCCCACTGTCGTTCCCATTTTAATCTTATTTTATTTTTTATCAAATGAAAGACGTCTGGTAATGTATAAATATTACAAAGAACTCCGTTAAGTACTGCTTCCTTAGCCAAACTATCAGCTTTTTCATTACCTAGTATACCTGTATGACCTTTGACCCATACAAATGTTATATTTAAATCTGCTATCAAATTTTTTAAATTGCATAATATAGGACATTTCATTCTTTCAAATTTTATGCTTTTTATTGACTCCAATGCAGACTTAGAATCAGTTAGTATTACTCCATCTCGTAAAATTATTTGATGTTAACCAAGTAATGCCCTTCCAAATTGCTATAAGTTCAGCAGTATATATGCTACATATTGATGGTAATTTAAACATAAATGATTGTTTTGTATTTTGGATAAAAACTCCACAACCAACTCCGTGTTTTGTTTTTGATCCATCTGTATATATAAATGGCTTATTGACTAATCCACCTAATATGGATTTTAGAAGGG
The DNA here is from genome assembly GCF_917563875.1 of Diabrotica virgifera virgifera. NCBI lineage: Eukaryota > Metazoa > Arthropoda > Insecta > Coleoptera > Chrysomelidae > Diabrotica > Diabrotica virgifera. The sequence goes on along the minus strand of NC_065443.1, from coordinate 13,244,578 downwards.
TGTGATTTATATGATGGTATTCTGTATAATTGGGTATTACGACTCTGTGTGGTTTTATTAGTGATCTATAGGGTATGGTATACATAAACAATGTTTTATTTTTACCAAAGGAAATGTGATCAGCATTGGTCTCAACGAAAGCTTCTGCCAGTGGAGGAGAATTCTTTATTTTCCAAAAGCGGTTTGTTAAATCTTCTTTTGCAATATCACTTAATTTGTTGATCATGTTTGACTCTAAGGATTTTAGTTTTAAAAGATATTTTTGTGATAATAGCTGCCGACGCAAATCCAAAGGCAATTCATTACATTCTGCCAGTATTGCTTTCACCGGTGATGATATCATTCCACCTATGCAAGTTCTAAGACATTTATATTGAACTCTGTTTATTTTGTTTAGATTGGTGTTACAAGCAGATCCGTATAAACAACATCCATAGTCAATGATAGACCGCACATAGGCTCTATAAAACAATAAAGCTATACCAGTAGCTGCGCCCCAACTTCGATTTGTTACACACCTAAGCAAATTATAGCCTTTCTCACATTTGTTTATTAAGTGACGTATGTGACTCGACCATAGTAACTTGGTGTCAACAATGATACCTAAATACTTAAACTCTTTAACTACCGACAAGGTACGCCCACACAGAGTTAATCTCTCTGGTGCACGTAGTCTATGCCTGGTAAAAAATATAATAGAGCATTTTTCTGTTGAAAGGGTCATACCAGTTTCTTCTGTCCATGTGCTTACCTTATGCATAATATTATCAAGAGCCTCAGTGCATGCTTCATAACTATTTTGGATGGTGTATATACAGATATCATCTGCATATTGTATGCAATTTACGGAATTATGAAATAGTGAATGAATATTGGCAGAATATATATTAAAGAGTATAGGACTAAGTACGGATCCCTGTGGCAACCCATGATAAACAACCCTTGGACCATGTAACACATTTCTATGGTCTCTAATATAGACATGTCTAGAAAAATATAGTTGCAATATATTTAGAGCAGTCGTTTCGCTAAGACCAATCTTAACCATTTTCTGTTTAAGTATATTTATATTTACAGAGTCGTAAGCCCCTTTTATATCTAGGAATAAACAAGCTAGATACTTGTTGCCAGAAAAGGCAATCTGGATGTCATTTACTAAATGAGTTACTGCATCCAAAGTACCATATCCCCTTCTAAAACCGTATTGAGTATTAGGTAAGATATTGTTATACTCCATGTACCACTCCAGTCTTGTTTTTATCATTCTTTCGAACGTTTTAGTTATACATGACATTAAAGATATAGGGCGATAAGAGGAAGGCATATTTCTATCTTTAGTAGGTTTTAAAATTAAACAAATGGTAATTTGTTTGAGATGCTCAACATAGTTTGAATTCACCCACCAATCATTGTATATATTTAGTATAAAATTTTTAGCAACTTTGGGAAGATTTTTAATAATGTCATATGTAACATAATCATTACCCGGAGCAGTACATCTAGAGGTCTTAATCCATCAAGACCTGTATTAACACATCATGTGTTAATACAAGTTAATGTCAAACATTGCCAAAAACTTTTTGGTAATTGATAAAGCCAATAAAGACATTCCTCCTTTGGTCACAGCAATGCCTTTCCTGATCCTAAACCGTTTTTGAAACCAAGCTGAGTGTCTCCCGTTCTCTCTTCACATCTGTATTTGGAGAAGAATCTAATTTTTGGTTTTGGTACCCTCGTCTTTGATCATTCAGATTTTGCAATCCAGTAAGTTGTCAGCTATATAGGCTCTTCCATTCTTCATGTTGTCTTCATACACTTATTCGTTGGTTTAAGTCCTCCCCTAAAAATTTTGGGTAAATAGTGCCCTATATACAACAAAAGGATTGTTATATTCATATTCTATTGTTTGTTTTTTAACCAAGAGGAGTGATTCAAATTTACCGCGCTGTATTGCTTGTTTGTAATTGGTCCAACCGCATGCAAGTTTACTCCACTGTTATAACATTTTGACACTAATGACATTTATCAAATTTTGACACTAGTGACATTTCATAGGTTAATTAAGTTATAGCGGCGATTTTTGTGTTTTCTGTGTTATTCCTTTAATTTGTAGGTTGTTAGTCTGCTTTTATATAAAAAGCAGTTGTTTTTGGAACTCTTTAGCGGCGTATTAATTTAATATAATATTTATGGATTACCGTTGAGGGTCGACTAGATCAACCAAAAAAGATGTATTTGGTTATTATGGGAGCGTTCAAGTATTACGTAACGCGATTTTTGACCCCCTTCCCCCCTACGTAACGCACTGTAATGGGCGTTTAACTATTACGTAACGCAATTTTTGAAGATTTTTGACCCCCCCACCCTGCGTTACGTAATACTTGCACGGTCCCTATTCTAGTGACTTTCTTGGGTGTGAATCTGTCTTTTTAGTTTACTCCTCCTGGTTAAAAAATAAACTGTAGACAATTAAAATTAATACACCAATGTAATTTGACATACTTATTTTTATTCATACACTACATAAAAATGAGCAATTTTTGGTTTGGTAATCACTGTTTTTACTGTCTTTTTTAAGTCTTAAAATGATATACATATCCGTGCACATTAAAGAAGTGCATATAAATAAATTATTTAAAATAAATTATCTAAATTAATAAAATTAAAAAATGTCGCCTAATAATTATTATCTATAAAGAAAATCGATATCAATCAAGATGAGGTAAAATATAATTATCACATATCGTCATGTTAAGATGCCACATGAAATGGTTGACGCCTGGCACAGTGACTAGCTTTAATTTCTTCTTTTCGTAAAGTGTTTTCAGCCCAATCGAATCCTGCTGGAATATGGCACGATCTTTTATATCTATCACAGTTCCGTTTTCGTTATAATATCCAAACTGACTAAAAACAATCTCAGTATTAACAACAGATTACCACAAATATTATTTATAGCATTATAGCTTCGGAATTTGAATATTGAATGCAGAATATAAATGAACTGCACTTGGTTGTGACATTTATCATCAAATATATGAATTTTCATCTATATTTCAACCAAGAACAAGACTTACATAAGGTGTCTTTTATATTTTGCATATAGAGCAGGAGGAAAACAGTAGATGACTTTTAAAGACGTTATTATCAAGCCTGTGGGAAGATTGCCTAAAACTTTGACATTTTCTTGCAACAAAAATTGGATTGTCTTTTGAGAAGGATGATTAGTGTTCATTTTTTTAAGCTGTAGTGCTTTGAGAAGGAGAATAATAATAATAACAGTTGTGTGCTCTTGTAGAAGAATCATTGCAATATGATCTATTGTAAATGTCTGACCACTTTTTATAGACACTTATTTTCTTTAACAATGAATCACCTAAACAGACCACTGGCATTTAATACACAGGTTTGTATAGGTAAATCCAAAATTTCATAACCATCCACGATGTGATACATCCTCGCCTCAAAGCAACAGTAGGATATGCCATATATCCTACTGTTGCAACTGTGCACCGATCAACCAGTTAAGAGATATTGGACCGATGCGATGTGTGTGTATTTACGGTGCACTCGTGCAACAGTAGGGATATGCCATGCCATATCCTACTGTTGCTTTGAGGCGACGACATGTTTTTATCCTGCATTGAAGAGGTCTAGAATTTGTTTCTGGCTAGTTTGTTTGGTTCTAGTTGTCAATTAAATCCACTACTCTTCAATTTTGTAATGGACAAGTTCAAATTTAAAAAGACAGTATGGTATACAAGTTGGGCAAAAACAAATAAAAATACTTTGGTTATGCAGACAAAGCAATCCCGATCTCAGATAACTAAGATAATCTACAGCAAATAGTACAACGGAAAAAATTTATAACTAAACTTACTAGACAATTGGGACTGGATTCAATGAACAGAGTATATTGATAAATGATAAATAAATATTACCTACCTAGATTGCCAAGGTGTTATGACATTGTCATCAGGCCCTCCAATCAATACAAGCCTATCTAATTTGAGCAAAGCATTTTTAAAATCATCACTTTTTACATTTGGGATCTCATTATTTATGTAAGGCAAATATTGCGAGTAACTCATGTACAATTCTTTATGATACGGATCGTTCCAATAATTTCCTACAGAAGTATGTTGTCCAACTCTAGAATAAAATAACTCAAAAGCTGTTTTTAAAGCTAATCCCGGGAAATACAAATGAAGAAACTGTGCTAAAAAAGTCAATGCATAAGAATTCTTTCTTTCGTAAATGCTTTATTTCTTACTTCCATATTGTCCAGCTTGAGGACCACTTAATGATATGTAACGATGAACTGTGTGGTTTGGATTAGCTTGAAGAATAGTTCTACCAAGAAGAGCACCTTGAGAATAACCTGAAAATGGTGTTAAAGAGTAACACAATAGCCAAGTATTGTGTAAAATATTTACCTATAAAGTTGACGCCTTCTGGATGTTTCATTGTGATATTTGTTATATTTTGAGAGACTTGTTGAACTTGATACCACATGTTTTCTAAACTATACCATCCTTCAAATTGTTGAATATTATACACAACAGTACCTGGGTGTTTCTACAAAATTAAATCGGTTGTATGAATTTGGTAACTATTTTTAATAGTTATTGATGTACCAAGGGCTTTGTAGATTTTTGAAGTTATACTTCTTTACCGGCGATAGAGGGTGATTTTTTTATATGTTAAAACCTATCAGCCCGGCGCATGCGCATTATAACTTTGTTCTGATTGGATGTTCAAATGACATGTCAAAAATTATCCGATATGGCAGCTGTGGTTTGGAGGTAAAGGTAAAGGTAAACAAATGTATAATATATTAGTTTTATTGTTGTGAGGACAGAAACAATAAAGTTTATAATATTGTAGTGACTTTTAAATAGTTTTTAAAAGCAACAGGTACGTAATAATTGTTAATGTATCATGGGTATAAACCTACCTATTTGATCTGCCAAAATACATAGTATGTAATACTTTTATTTATATAATTTGATTACCATCAAAATTTCTATCAATATTCACCTAATATATTGTTTTTTTACTCTATGTTTTGTTGTATTTTTTCAATTCTAAATCATTTCAATTCAAAATTAAAATAATTTGATCAATTTTCAAAATATCAAAATATCACAAGTTTAATCCGTTTAGTTAGTCGATCTTCGTAAATAATGACACATAGTGTTCGTGGCTAAGCGGAGAAGGCGAATGAATTCCAATACCAACCGCTCTTATCAGCGCTGGTTCGAGTCCCAATAGAAACTTTCTTTTTTGTTTTTTTTAATACATTTTATGATTGTAAGTATATTTATTATATAATTGTATTTTCAGAAAATACGTATTTAGTTAAAAAAATTTTCGACAATTAATGTTCAGACATCATTTGTGGCTTGTTTAATGTGTTTGTGTGTGTTTTATTCTTTTATTATTTTAATTTTTGGCACTGTTCTAATAAAAATGTTTGAGAAGTAGTAAGTATAAATTAGTTTAATATTTAAACAAAATATAAATAAAAAGTATATTAATTTCGTTTAAATCATATAATAGAAGTATAACTTCTTACGTGCATACAAAGTACACACACATTCTTTTTTATGTCTGAGGGTGACTGTCTTACAAACACAGGGCCTCTGGCCCAGTGTTTGTAAGTCAGCCGAGGGTATATGTCTATTAATGCCCATTGTGCATACAAATTATGCCCTTTTATGTCATACTAGTTTGTTATCGTATTCACAATTTAAATATTTATAAAAATTCAGAAAATTTATCATAGTAGAGTAGGTAATATCGTCATTGGAGTAATGATGTCAAACATAAATAAACATCTACCGCTATCATACCTTATAAGTGAAAAAATATGCAGGAAATTTTTTGAAATCCCCAACGAAATCGCAAAAAATATGGAAAAAGCAACACAAAACTTGCTATCAAAGAAATCGAGAGACGCATACAACAGAGAATATGTGAGATTACTAAACTGGATGGTAGAAAACATATGCTTGGATATTTTGGTGATCTCGCTAAAACATTTCCTTTGAGTTCCTTATGCTCCATAGAACTAAATGGTACAGAAGACACTAACGGTAAATAAGAATATTAACATTGCTAATTATCATGAGTTAAGGAACTATTTGAAGTAAGGGTCAAAAGGATACCAGCCTAAAAATTTAAAGTTCTGTTGAGAGGAGATGTTTTAAAATTCATCCATGAAGTACTGACTGAGAAGTTTTTAATGAACAAAGTTGCATTAATATTTGGTGTATTTCATGGATGTTGAAAGAAAAACTGGTGAATATGCTTACTCTCATAGAAAATATAAAATCAGTTTTTGTGGTAAACATACTAGAGACAAAAGGCACGTTTTTTATCTTGGTGATAAAGACGAAATGAACATTTTGGAGCTAATAAGAGATTACATGTCTCTACGGCCATGTGGTTGTTCAGAAAAAGAATTCTGAAGTATAGACAAGATTACTGTAGTGTACAATCAGTTGGAAAAATCTCCATCATTGTAAAACATTTGAATTTAGCTATCCTGACAAACAGATCTGTCTGCATCAAACATGAGCAACTATTCTGGTAGAGGCAGACGCTGGAGCCAGTATGACAACGATGAAGCTACATGGTGAATGGAAGAGTACTAAGTTGCTGATGGATTATAGAGGGTAGTATATCTTCGAAAAACTAGATTTCAGGGATACCGGCATTCTTCTGGATCTGGCTTTTGCTTACATAAAGTTAATATGCAAACAATGAAAAATGAATCAAAATTTGCTGCTAGCATCATGGGACCTTTCCAGAATTGTCAGTTTCAGTTTCCCCATAAATCCTACTATTATGTAGTTGGTAATTAAACAATAAAAAACGCAATAATGAAATAGTATGACATAAAATAAATTACCTCTTCTATTCGTTTCTTAATTAGCTCCATACTTTTCGAACCAGTCATAATTCCATGTAACAGAATAACAGGCTTATAACCATAAGTTAGTGTGTATAATATCACACTAAAAAATAGAATAAAGATCACATTTTTCATTATGTTTAAGAGAATTTACACGTTTTTATAAAGCGTAAAAAACTTTTAATAACTATTTAGTAGTAGGTATTAGTGATGTAACGAATGTCATTTTTTGAACATTCGCGAATACGAATGCGAATGCGAATATCTGCTACCGACATTCGCGAATGCGGATGCGAATGCGAATGTCCAGTTTTTTTTTTAGATTTGTTTTTATTTTTGTAATGTTTCCTAAATTTATAATGAAAAGTTAATTGATATTTAGTGTAAATCAATCTGAATCTTAAGCTTTATTACATAATACCAAATAATAAAAAAAGTGAAGGCTGATAATGTGATTATACAAGATTAAGTTCTATCTATCTATTGCCCTTCATTTGTCCAAAGTTGAACGTAGGCCTCCGCCTTATTTTTCCACTCTTCTCGGTTCAGTGCTAATGCTGTCGATTTGGTCCATGCGTATCTTTTTAGGTCATCCGACCATCTCGTCCGTGGTCTGCCCCTTCCTCTTTTGTAGTCCCAAGGTCTCCAGTGAGTTATCGCTTCATTCCATCTTCCGTCTCTTTGTCTGCTGTTGTGTCCTGCATATTTCCATTTGAGAGTAGCTGCATGTTTGAGGTTAAGTTACCTTTTCTTAATAAAAAAAAGATGAGAAGTGAATAGATTTTGATTTTATTAACCTAATATTATCTTAAAATTATTTTTTTTTCTGGTTTTCATATTCGCAAAACATTCGCACAAATTTCGCGAATGCGGATGCGAATGCGAATATGCAAAAACACGCGAATATTCGCGAATGCGAATGCGAATACGAATATTCGTTACATCACTAGTAGGTATGTCTCTCTTGTTATTGTTTTCCAATAACCTTGGATTGTGTTTTTTTTAAGAAAAACAATGATTGATAAATTTAAAAAAAAACGTCACGGTCACCAACGAACTTCATATCAAAACAAATAATTGCGTCAAAGTGTATCATGAGCGGGTCTAGTATTGGGATGCATTGTATCAGGCCCCCCAGTAAAAGTCTTGAAAAAGCCCATTTTAGGGATTTTAAATATACCTTTTATAAAGGATTTACTGTTTCTTGACAAAGCATGTCACGTTAAAGAAGAGAGTTTACATTACATGATTTATCATGTGATTTGTCATATTTTATGATTTGGTCATGGAGTGAAATGTACAGCCGGTTCCTAAAAAAACTGATACGACTCTTAGTAAGATTTGATCATGTTGAGCAGTGTATTTGATTGATCTGACATTAGATTTATTATGACAGACAAATAATAAAATAACCAAACAACAAACAACTGATTACATATTATGTTAATTCATAAATTGTACTAATTATTAAGGTCTAAATGTTTATATTATTTTGAATTCCTGTATTTTATAAAGAGTATATAAATGATAGTTTTTACATCAAATAGATCACATAATTATTGTAAACGTGGATTATACAACAAAACAAATTAATATTCAATTCAGCCCTGTAACTTATTAAAATAAATATTATAGAAGTTTTCAGGGACTTTCAGCCCTCGGTAATAATGTGGTCTTTCATTCTGAATTTAAATTTTTCAAAAATATTTATGAATACAATTAAAATACATTGAGAATTTTGACATGCGTCACAATTTTGCATTAACTCAATGTAAAATTCTAAACTGTTGAATTCCAGCTTCCCTAATTATTTGACATCAAAAACATTAGAAACTATTTGTAGAGGATTGAAATCTGTATTGAAAACAACTGTTAAAATTGGTCTACGTAATTAAACATATTCCAAAATTTTGTAAAAATGTAATACATTTCAGTTTTCAGCCCAAACTTAGGCCACACACAATGCAATAATGTTCACATTTTTGAACTGTCAATATTTTTATTTTATCATCTATTGTTTAAAAACAATACAGTTGATAAGATACCCTCAGTTGCGGAGAAAGTATTAATAATAAAGATTAATAATAAAGTCTAATAACCGTGGAACAGAATAAGCTATCTGACAAATTTTAAGATTTGGCAGTGACATTGACAGTATGTAAATATTAAGTATTTATCCTTCAAAATACACTGCTCAATTTTCTACAACATACGCTTCAAGAGTCGTATCAGTTTTTTTTGGAACCAGGTGTACATGTTTATACTGTGTGATTTGTCATATGATTTTCTCATAAGCATTGTCATGCGGCTCGTCAAGGGCCAAATCATAAATATGACAAATCATGTGAGAAATCATGTAGTGTAAAGTCGACTTAAGAAATTTGAATTTCATAGCATTTTCAAAGCCTCGTAATAAACGTATGGGTTAAAAATATTTGTTTTTTTTTCATGCAAGCGTTTTATGATTATGTTAGTTTATGTTTTTTAATATAATTTTAATATTTAAAAATGTATGCAAGTTCCCTCGAAATATAAATGAATTAGATCAGAGTTTCTTTCCCCGCAAATTTTAATAATTCGATGCGCCACTGCCGACTAATACCTTGACGTTTTCTAAATAACTTTGACATACGTCAACGTCACACCCACACCCTGACCCCTGTAAACATCTGTCAGTGTCAGTAGAATAACAACACAAGTCATTAGTGATATTTTATGGTTTTCACTTTTTCACTAATTTATATAAATATAAAATGAACCACGACGACAAAATGATGATAGAAGATAACAATCCAACGCTCGGCCAACCTTTGAGTGATTTTCTTTTGCAATTAGAAGATTACACCCCCACTGTAAGTAAATAGCCACAATTTCTATGTACCCTGTTGCTAAGGTGTTAGATTTTAGATTCCAGACGCGGTAACTGCATACTATTTACGATCCTCAGGACTAGAGCCTAAAGATCCACGATTGGTGCGGCTGATCTCGATAGCAGCTCAAAAATTTATATCTGATATTGCTAATGATGCTCTTCAACACTGTAAAATGAGGTCTACTAATTCTTCAAGCCACAGTGGCTCCAAGGTTAGTTAGTATCATAACATAAATAGTACAGTAGAACTTTGATTATCCATGCTATGATTTCTCACGAAATATGGTAATATGGGAGAGAAATATGTACCTAAAAAAATCAAAACTGCAAGTAATTATACAAGGGCACCTGTGTATAAAAAAAGTATATACCAGATAAACTTTGTATTTGAGATTTGAATGCTCACGGTTGTTGATGTTCGGTTTTATCATATTTTCAGAATTTTATTTTGGTACCGTGCAAATATTTTATTTTGTGAAACGTTACCAAATTGTAATTTAAAAAAGTTGGAAAAACCGAACGTCAACACCAGTTCCCATCCAAATCTCAAATACAAAGTGAAACTTGTCGTGCTGTAACAATGTTGTGTTTTGCCAATGCGTCTGGTAGCCATACACTGAAGCTGACTGTGATTGTAAGGTCAAAAAATTCTTGTACTTTTACAAACATGAAATCGTAGAATCTCACAGTTCACCATTATAACTAGCAAACTGCCTGGATAACTTGACATCTTCCAAGAGTAGTGTCATAAAAAGTAAAGTCTTATTTAAAGGAAGAAAAATTGCCACAAAAATCGCTTCTTTTTCTGGTGCTCATCCCAATGAGACACTACAATGGAAATTTCTTTGTTCTTTTTTCCAGCCAATGTTACATCATTTGCTACTGAAGATAATTGAGGAGCTTGCGTTCAAAAGGGGCTATATCCATTTTTTCCAAAATTATGCTTTTTTGTGATTTTCGGCTAAGTTTTACAAGATCTATCAACTGGCACGTTCATTAGCGTTCAAAACGAGCTATTTATATTTTAAAATCGCATATAAAGTCGGCATTTTGCATCAAAAGTGGCTATATCATACTTTTGCGATCAAAAGTGGCTATATCCAATAATTTGTTATATTCAGAAATACGGCAAAATAGTGGTGCATCTGACAATACTGTAATGATACACTTGGCGAACTCGTGACCGCCTCGCATTGACTGTTAACTAAAGAGTGGTAGAGGTTGAAGGTGTTCGTTGAGTGACGATCAGTGATCAGTTATTCGCCAACTCTTGTGGGAGTAGTGCTGGTTTGCTTCCAAAAATATTGACGATTGATGACGATCCACGTGCAATATGGATGAAGAAACAGATAGAGCAGGGCATTCAAAGACATTCAAAACCAACAAAAGATTGAAGTAAATACACACCTATGATGATGATGATGCTAAAAAAAGGAAAAGACGATGGGAACGTGGTTCTAAACATTATAGAGCCCAGAAACTCGTTACCAGATAAGAAGAAACCCAGTCTTACGAAGCTTCTGAAAGAGCTGTTTGGTGAAAATTGGATGTTGCGAGCAGATCTAAAATGGTATAAGGATTTACTTGTTTCCGCTAATGCAGACACGGAATCTATGTACTGACAAAGAAGTAGATGAGAGCGAGGAATATGACTGTTTGGATGAAGAACCTGCTCTTCACATATAAATATTTTTTGTTTTTTTGGTTCTCTTGATTCCTTTTGACTTTTGTGTCCCAATTTGATAATAAAAATGTGTTTTCTGGCGTTTTATTAGTTCTTTTTGAGAATTTTTAAAATTTTGCAATCAAAACTATCCATATCCAGATTAATAATCAATTTTTTTCAAAAAACGTTAACTCAAAAAATAAAAATCAAATTGCATCAAACTACTTTCCTAAAACACTACAAATAAACCTTATCTTGTTATCCCCAAGTACTAAGGCCAACCGATAAGAAGTTTTTTTCGTTTTCTGGACATTTTTTCCAAATGGATATAGCCCCTTTTGAATGCAAGCTCCTCAATTTATGATGAACTTGTTGGATCAAGCCGAGGTTGACAAATGATCGATCATAAGGTTGAGACATGGACACAGACAAAGATAAGCCAGGTATCAGCTCCAGCCTGGTATGTCACAACCCAATTCATCTAGATTTATTTTCCTGTTATCTTTTTATGGTAGTTTCATATGTATAAGAAATCAATATTCGGATTATCTATGCTACATCCGGTCCCTTTGATCATGGATAATCAGGGTTCTACTGTGATTACTTTTGGATGAAATGTACGTTTATTCATTTGAAATCATTTTCAGAGCAAACAAGGCACAAAAGACAGAAGATACTGTCTAACTATGGAAGATCTGACACCAGCTTTGGCAGAATTTGGAATTACGATAAAGAAACCTCACTATTATGTTTAAAAATACTTACCTATAATATTAGATATTTTGCAATTTATTGTTTTGATACATTCAGGGTAATTTTTGTTTTTAAAAGTACAAATTAAGAAAATAAATGCTCAGTTCACATTGTGTGGTTCATGCTTTCTTTCTATTAATTCAAAATATACAAACTATTGACTTCCCAAACTATCCCAAAAACAGGATCTATTAAATCTCTGCCAATCAGGAGTCATCTTAATGAGTGTCACCAGTAAGTTGTTGTAGACTTCGAAGAACATCGATGGTAGTATATCTGAACCTGTATTGAGCACAGTGATGTTGGACGATGACTAACATACAGCCAAAAGCAGACAAGTGACGCAATTGAATGATAATTTTGAAAGTCCAATGATAAAAATACACAGCTTGAAACTGACACTATGTTTCTCAGAGATGTGATGATACTGGTACGGAGGAGCATTGATAAATAAATTCAAACAAAACTTAATACAACTTTATACAATATAAAAGTAAACAACATTCACTGATTTTCATCTAAAAACTTCTGCAGCAATGTACTAGCTAATGGAATCACCAAATATTCAGTCCCATCGACAGATCTCTTCATCTTAAGCATCTTGTGGTCAACAAATTCAGTAAGTTGGGCCCTCAAAGCCAAATCTGAGCTGACTATGAAGGCTTCCCTGCACATATGGTACAAATCCTTGAACGCTAGACCCTGATAGTACTGCGACTTGCCATTGTCTACCTGATGTGTAACTATTAGATTATAAATACTTTTAGAATTGGAAGTTAGAGAAGCGAAAACATTCCGTAGAGATGATAAAGCTAAGGTGCTGCTTTGTTGTACCATCATAGACTGTTCAAATGAAGTTTCCTCCTCGTAACGTAAAAATGATGTAACATCCCACCAAATGTAATTAAACTTACTGAGTTTGTTCTGATCCCAGATTAAGGGAGCGTTGATGTGATCTATGGACGCTATAAAATGTATATTTTTACTAGATGCTAATTTCGCAAGAATATTCTGTGTTTTTCCATTTCGTAAGGTCTCACCCTCAATATTATGTATAATTATATATAGACTGCTACCACGCATATTCTGGAATTCACTTATTATTAGATCGCAAGCTTCTATAGGATTCCCAGGGATGTCTTCAATCTCTAACAGATCCAGAATTGTGTCTAATATACTTTTAATACTGATGCTAGGAAAATAACCGTTTACTACAACAACAGGATGATTGTTTAGGTATAAACTTTGGAACTTATTGATAATAGATCTCTTTGACCCTAATCCATATAAAAGTATGTTAAAGTTTTCGTTTAAAAAGAACCACCATTTTGCGAAGCAACTTTCATTAACTTTTTTTAATTTGTGTATGGCCTCAATGTGTTGACTTGAATGGGAAACTGTGTGTAATAACTTTTGAAGTTTATATTGGGGCAGTCTTGGAGTCTCTAATCTTTCAAGGGTATTATTTGAGGTTTCTATTTTCTTGGATGATGTTTTTTCGAAGTATTCATCAGTTTTGATATGGTAGTTTCTGCTCCTAGTTTTTGTGGTTTGTAAATTAGCTTCTCTGAATATCATCTTTTTGTTTTTAGTGTCCTAAAACAAAATAAATTAGAGACAACATAACATAAAAACTCCCGAAATATCCAACAGAGAATTCAAATCAACAATCATACCTTTGAGCAAGTCAAAAAATTCACATATCTTGGATCGCTAGTAAAAGCAACAAACACAACAAGCGACGAAATAAAAAGATGCATAGCAGTTCTCTGTTCTCCAGAAACATTTAAAAAATAAAAATATGCAATGTGCCGTAAAGCTCAATATTTACAAGAACTTAATAGGACCGGTTTTGATATATTATGGGGCTGAAATGTGGACTTTATTTCAAAATGATGAAAGACTTCTTGGTAATTTTGAGAGAAAAATTCTTAGAAATATTTTTGGGGCTGTAAATGAAAATGGGCTATGGCGTCGAAGTTAGAACTTTGAACTATATCAGTTATACACTGATCCAGATGTTGTAAAATTTGTTAAAGTGCAGAGACTTAGATGGGCTGGACATCGCTAGGATGTCAGATTACCAATACACCAAGAGATTAACATTTTCAAAACCAGAGAACACAAGAAATAGAGGATGACCTTGAAGAAGATCGGTTGATGATGCGGAAGAAGACCCAAAGATTCTAACAGCCGGTTTCACAAAGTAAAGTTAACTTGTGGTTAAGAGATAACCAGAGGTTACCCCAAAATATGCGTTTCAGTTTCATAATTGTTACCCTTCTGGGTATACCCATAAGGTAACCCACTCCAACCTCTGCTTAAAAATTCTGTCATTTAACCACAACTTCACCGTTGAGCTGAAACTAAAACGCATATTTTGGGGTAACCTCTTAACCACAAGTTAACTTTACTTTGTGAAACCGGCCGTTAGGGTCAGAAGATGGAGGGAAGTTGCCAGGAAACAACAGGAGTGGCGACTTATTTGAGAGCAGCCCAAGATCCACAACAGATTGTCAAGTCACTTATGATAACATCATTTGTTATTATTAAATACCTTTGTGCTTTTCTCATCAGAATCTGAGCCAGAACTGTCTTCACTCTCATTACTGCTGCTACTACTCTCAGACTCTTCAGATGAGACTTCAAATTCACTCTCACTATCCTCCTGTATCATTTTTGCTATCCTACTTTTTGTCTTTGTTCGAACATGCTTAGGAGTTTTTAAATCACAGGCTTCAGCTACTTTTTGAGCAATTGCTTCACTGTTCTTTCTTTTTTGGAAAGTAAATATGTCTTCACCATGGACTACCTCATTTTCATGCATAACTTTCGGCTTGTTTACATCTACGTCTATATTGTCCAGATCTATTTCATCTTCAGATTCATCATCGCTTGTTACTATAGCTTGAACAATACCTGAATTTTGTATTTTAAGGGAATAAAGAGATTCTAGGGCTTTTAAACTGGGTTTCTTAGTTCGTGGTGTTCGTCTGGTGGGTGTTGAAGATTCCATTTTTAAAACTCTTCTATTTTAATCTTTTATACTTTTATGTATCTTTCTATCTTATAAAAAAGTTTAAACCTCTTTTTATAAAATTGAAACAAACATAAATACATTATACATACAAATGGCGCCAAAACGTCTGAATCTTCTTTTTTATTTTGACAATTTAGATTGCATGTTTAAGTTGAGCAGTATTTTTGGTACCATAGCACACCATTTATTATATAATTTAACATATAATTCCTTAATTTTGTGGACTATTCTTGTATTCTAATATTCTATTCTAATTCCGATATTCGAATTATGTAATGAAACAATCGTAATAGTTGTACCATTTTTTTTATGATAGACAGAAAATTCAAGAACTAAAGTCAACTCTCACTGGATATGACATATCTATTGAAGCCATAATCACAATTGAAATACAGAAGAAGGTTTTATTAGGTTAAATTTCTAGAGGTTCTGGTTTTAGGTTATATTTTAATGTTTTGAAATTCTGAAATGGATATAACGGATGAATACGAAATGTAAGTTTAGCAAGAATGTATTATACTGAATTAAATCTTACAATTTTATCTTTTAGTGATCTTGAGGTACCATTCCAAAGCCACAGAATTGCAGAAATTGCTTATGATGTACTGAGAGTAGATAAAGAACCTACTAGAAGTGGAGTTACTAAAGTTTTACGGGTAGAGGAGTCCAAATTATTAGCGTAAGCTTGTCACATATTATTATTGATATATATTAGCACTGCGAGACAAGCTGGCTCATGGTTTGGTATACAATCTTCCACCAGTCCTGTTTCTCTTTTGCTTTTTCTTTTCAATTGATTACATTGAGATATCTCGTGTCGTCATAAACTTCATGACTCCATCTGGTCCTAGGCCTTCCTTTACCCTTTTTACCACAATTGAAGTGCTTAACACGTTCGCTACTAAGCGACTCACATTATATGAGCCACATCAATGTATCACATAGTCTATGCGAAACATACCAGCGATTTAAATACATGATTTATGAACACGCAACTTAAATACCCTCTTGGTAGTGAACGTGTTAACAAGATTTTTGGCATTCTAACTTAGATCATTCTTTGGACAGGTCTTTATCATCTAAGTCTTTGTGCTCTTACTGCTATAATTATATTAGGTTCCTTATACAATTCTTCTAACTCTTTGTTTGTTCTTCATGTCCATGAATAGTGTGACCAACTCCAAGTCAGTCCAATTCGGGACAAAGCTGAAAAAAAACCTAAAATCCGGGACTTTTCAATGAAAATCGGGCCATTTTTTAAACATACAACTTTAATATCATTTTATTGATTATTTAATATTTTTATGTTGACAAACATTTTTTTGATGGGATGGGTTGGAATGATAATTACATTTTTATTAGTTTTTGATGTTTCGACTTCCAATCTGGAAATCGTTCTCAAAAAGGGAAAAATTAGAAAATTTAACTGATGTTGGATTTCCATGTAAATAGAACCTTGTTAATATCAAAATATAATTATCATTATTTGATATTCATGTTTTTGAATCGTCTTTCAGAAGACGATAATTAAAATACAGAAATGGGAAAACGTCCAGCGTTTGACTTTTTGTAGAACTGTAATACCACGATCTTAGTTACTAAGAGCATCTTAGCAACTAAGATGGTTTGGCCACGTACAACATATGGAAGAAGACAGATTACCCAAGCAAGTGCTACGATGGGCACCAAAAGGACGGCGGAAGAGAGGAAGACCTAGGAAAAGCTGGATAGAAGGAATCCATAGGGAAATCGGAGAAAGAGGCTTGAATGAAGACATGTGCTACGATCGAGAGCAATGGCGATTGGGAATCGGAAGACGTCGTAGAACGTTATGAACCGATTATATATATATATATATATATATATATATATATATATATATATATATATATATATATATATATATATATATATATATATATATATATAATACCACGATATAAAATGCAAGCGTTTTGGATGTGATATTATTATTACACTCTAGAAATTGTCGACTTTTTTTCGTCCCACCAATTTAATTTCATGTAAATTCTTAGAAGAATAATGTATTCAAAATTTCACAATAGAATTTTACCAAAACGTTGAAAATTTGGATGGCCCAGAAGCCTTGTCCGGGACACGATTTCGTAATTCGGGCCATGTCCCGGATTTTTCGGGCTAGTTGGTCACACTATCCATGAAGCTTTCTTCATTGTATTTTTTTATATACTCCTGATTGAACTCGTTATCAGATATCATTTCTCTTTGTTTATCTTTGTAATAAGTAGGCTGTGGTTTATATTCCCTTTTTGATCATTAATGCCTTGATATAAATATTTAATTATATTATTTCTATAGTTTTCTGCAATATCTTTCGACTTATCTTCATAAAATTTCCTTCTTTTTTTTTTCGTAATGTTGAACTTTTTTTTTCTTTGCTCTATGTATTGTTTCCACTTTTTGTGTCTTTAGTCTTAAACTTTCCAATCATAGCTTACTGTGTTTCTCTATTTCTAATTTACATTCATCTTCCAACCATGGCTTGTTTTTTCTTGATAGATTTGCTAGTGTCTCGTATTATTATGTTTTTAATATTCAATCTGTTTTATTTTAGGCATTTCTCTGCTGCTCTTCCAAAGCAGTTGCGAGTGGCAGTAACTGGATTTTTTGACAAATTGCAACTAATATCTGAAACTATCGAACTTCTAGGACCTCCACTTAGTAACGAATATAATCATTATTAAAAATGCCAGAACACACTCCAGCACCAACACCAAGCAGAGCTGTGTATGGTTTTGTTATGTACCTTTCATTTAGAATATTTTTCATCATTTACGTTATTTGGGCTGTCTTACCAGAGAAGTATTTCAAAGCAGTTGGTATCATGTTTCTTCCTCAGAGACATTGGGCAATAACAGTGCCTGTTTACTTGTTAACAGTGCTCACTACTGTTGCGTTTGTTATTTATCCAAGTTTGGGTCTTTGTATGACGCCAGCAGTTGATGATATGAGGACTATTAAAGATAAAGTGGGGAGTAAAAAGAGACATACTGAGGTACATTTAGATGGAGGAAGTAGTGGTACAAGTTGTGTATGTAAAGACAGAGATAAATGTTCAAGGCAATTATATAATAGCATACAGCATACTTTTGTAAATAACACTATTCCTGTTTCACGTGATTTGGAAATGTGGGATGTATCAGATCACTTGTATTTAAATAGTTAGCTTTAGATAGGTTTTTATAAAATATGTGTTAAGAATTAAATAAACTGTTTAGAGGATTTGAGCATTTTCTTTATTAAATTTTATTATTTCAGATTAGTAAGTTTATTCTAGATCAGATAGTTATAGCAGAGAACAACGGCCACATGTGGTCGTTGTTCTCTGGTTATAGTCTATAATATTTTATATTGGCTAGAAAAATAATGAATGTAGAAGAAATAAAAATGTTATTCTGAATAAGATGACAAAGAAGGGTTGGTAAAAGTTACTATGAAAAAATAGAGCAACAGCTCACTAGTCTTATTGGATCTGTTGATCTCTATATGTCAAAATAAATATACAGAAAACCAATTGAACAACACTAAAGATCACTGTATTGTTATTATTTCGATTTCATCCATTCTATGAAAACCTTGAAAGGCAAATGATAACTGTTAAAAAAATGATATTAAAATATCTATTGGAACATGAATGCCCAGATAGAAATAGAGATATGCTATCAAGATTATATTGGTAAACACAGCCTTCATGATAAATATGATTGTTCACAATGGGTTATATAGCAGCTGCCAAAGACATGATTTTGGGAAGAACATGTTTTAATCAGAAAATAAAGCAACTTGGATATTACCAAATGGAAACACCATAAATCAAATTAACCATTTTATAATTGACAGAAGAGACTTTACAAACCTAATGGACATCAGAAGTTACAGAGGCGCAGATATTAACTCAAACCACTTCATGGTAGGAGCTAAATTTTGACAAAAAATTACAAATGCCAAAAAATAAAGTGGCACTAGACAATAAAATACAATTTACATATAGCCTAATAAAATAAAAAAAAGTCAAAATGTAAATTCGTACAGGTTAAAACAAATTTTATATCAAAGTTTAGGTGGGTACAAAAGATATTTTCAAGAAAGTATCCAAATCATACAAGGGGATCATTGTTTAAATAATTAAAAAGGGGTCATTTTTGCAAAAAAAATACTTTTTTAACTGCTGAGGTAATTCACTTATTAATGAAGGTCTATGGGATTCTTTTCTGCAAAGCTGAAGGGTAAATCTTTCTCATAAGACTTACTATATTAAATTTGACCCCCTATTTATGTAAATAATTGTATATAAAACTTTAAAAACAAATTTGCAAAAAATTTTTTTTAGCGTTTTAGATAAGCACTATAAAATATCTTGTTTTACAGATTAAGTTGCGCTATGTTACCAGTATTAAGCAAAAAAAAAATTGGTCGGAAAATATTTAATATTTTTTGAGATATTGAATTTGTTTATTAAATGTTACTATATTTTCAATTGCAAAAACGCGGTTGTTGCCAAAGAAATATTCACCTGCTTAAGATCTCATTATTTTTATTTTTATGTATATTTTCGATAAATGTATTGATAAATTTAAATTTCAGTTAAACTCCCCCCTAAAATGGCATTTGAAAATTATTCAAATTTGTTTTTTTAATAACGTCGCAGGGATTAAGTATTTTAAAATTCCGTTTCGATAATTGGGTTCCTGGGAATTTTTTACTAATTAACAAAATTTTTTTGTCGTTTTTTCTTCTTCTTTTTTTTCTTGTAGTTATATTACTACGGACCCTTTTAGGGCTAAATTTTATTAAGAATATCGAATCTCGAAGTTGTAGATTGTAGACCTAAAAATAATAAGATTTAACTAAAATCTCTTAAATAAAATGTGGCTACTTACTGAGTTTTATTTAAAAATTTAAAGATTATTGTTACCAAGTACTTTAAAACTATTTGACGTATCCTTATCATACTTGGCAGAAAGTGTAGCTATTATACACCCTACTAAATTGTAATTAATAAACGTTTCTAGCTAGTTCCAGAGGCGTACGACAGGGGATAGTGAATGATTGACCCTTCCCAAATTCTACGCCACTGAGTGAATTACTATTTTAGCGAAATTTTTCGATTCTCCAATACTTTGTATGTAAGTAGCTTTATTGGTATCGATAAAGTCATCAGTTTGAGAGATATTGGAAGATTAAAATGAATGAATGAATGAATCAAAATAACTATGCCGTTTCATTTTTAACGTCCAATATCTCGAAAACTAATGACTTAAGCGTTACCAATAAAGAGTATATTATTTACTTAGAAAGTATAGGAGAATCGAAAAATTTCGCTAAAATAGTAATTACCTCAGTGGCGAAGAATTTGGGAAGGGTTAACCATTAACTATCCCATGTCGTACGCCTCTGGTAGTAGCTAGAAACTTTTATTTATCACAATTTAGTAGACTGTATAGTACCCACACTTTCTGCCAAGTATGATAAGGATACGTCAAATAGTTTGAAAGTACTTGGTAAAAATAATTTTTAAATTTTTAAATAAAACACCCTGTAACTCAGTAAGTAGTCACATTTTATTTAAGTGATTTTAGACCAATCTTAATATTTTTAGGTATAGAATCTACAACTTAGAGATTCGACATTTTTAATGAAACTTAACCCTAAAAGGGCCCATAGTAATATAACTCCAAGAAAAAAAAGAAGAGGAAAAAAAGACAAAAATATTTGTTAATTAGTGAAAAATTACCAGGAACCCAATTATCGAAACGGCATT
Source organism: Diabrotica virgifera virgifera (assembly GCF_917563875.1). NCBI lineage: Eukaryota > Metazoa > Arthropoda > Insecta > Coleoptera > Chrysomelidae > Diabrotica > Diabrotica virgifera. The sequence continues at coordinate 13,223,528 of NC_065443.1, read as the reverse complement.
TCAAAATATTTAATACCCGTGACGTTATTAAAAAAACAAATTATAAACAAATTTGAATAATTTTCAAATGCCATTTTAGGGGGAAGTTCAATTAAAATTTAATTTATCAATACATTTATCGAAAATATACATAAGAATAAAAATAATAAGATTTAATACAGGTGAATATTTCTTTGGCAACAACCGCGTTTTTGCGATTGAAAATAGAGTAACATTTGATAAACAAATTCCATATCTTAAAAAATATTAAATATTTTTGGACCAATTTTTTTTTATTAATACTGATAACATAGCGCAACTTCTCCTGTAAAATAAGATATTTTATAGTGCTTATTTAAAACGCTAAAAATATTTTTTTGCAAATTTGTAAAATAGTATAATTATTTGTATTTTATGTATAATTATTTAAATAAATAGGGGGTCAAATTTAATTTAGTAAGTCTTATGTGACATATTTACCCTTCAACTTTGCAGAAAATATTACTATAGACCTTTATTAGTAATTGAATGACCTCAGCAGTTAAAAAAGTAATTTTTTTGCAAAAATGACCCCTATTTAATTATTTAAACAATGATCCCCTTGTATGATTTGGATACTTTTTTGAAAATATCTTTTGTACCCACCTAAACTTTGATATAAAATTTGTTTCAACCTGTACGAATTTACATTTTGATTTACATGTAGTGTTATTTTATTTTACTAGACTAATATGCCAGATAATGAAAACATAGATAAACAGTTCAAGTCACACATAAGAGAAGCAATAGAACAAACCTGGACCGACAAGCATGAGAATGTGGAAAAACTGAAATAGTGGAATGCTTCGAAATTAGTAGCCGAAAGCACATTGGGAATATTCTGAAACCAAGAGAAAAACGACTGGTTTACCAAGAGTATACAAAAAATAACAGATGTGAAGAACCAGGTATTTAGGACCATGCAACAACGAAGAATTGGGACAAAAAGAGGTAGGTACAAAAACTTAAGGAGAAATGAAAAACGCACGCACCGAAAAAATAAATGAGACTCAAGAAAACAACATATTAGAACGGCTCAAAAACCATAGGTATGAGCAGGTATGAGTGTCATGGAAAAACAAGTTCTTTCACCAAATCAAATAAACATTAGAAAATATGTATTATTTCTTTAGCTTTATTAGAATGGAAGTCGAGAATCAACATCTGTACCTACATAATCATACAGAAGAAAGCCTTTTTACAAGATAGGTAGGTAGAACACAAGAAAGATGACATGTGTAGGTTCAACCACTATTAAACTAATCAGAAATGAAACGAATATTTTAGTCAGACAAATAAAAAGGGCACACTGGCAGAGCTTCCCAAAACAGATGGAACACGATTCCTAGCTACGGAACACAAAAAGGAATATGGAGAATGATCAGACTACAAATAAATGAGATAAACGAACCAATAAATAAGAAACACGTTCAGAAGGAAACATGGACAGACTACTTCTGATCCTTATTTGCTAAAGTTGAAAATAATGAACCACCAATACATTAAGAAGGGAGAGATAAAGGAGGTATTAATTTAATCAAAAAATAGAAAGTTCTTAGGAGTGAACAGAATGCCGAATGAACTCCCAAAGTACGGAGGACAAAATCTGACCAAAGAACTATTAAAACTAATCCAAAAAATAATAGATCAAAATAGAAGTACCACAATAACGAAGATCAAGCATTCTATAGGTAGATAGTATATCTCTCTTCAAAAAGCTAAACAAATCGGACCCGCAAACTGATACCTAACAAATAACCTGAATGAAATTATAACACTAGCAGAACAACGAGGTTTTAGGTCGGCAAGATCATGCACCGAAGCTATACTTAGGTGTTTATAACGAGGCAAGTGCAAGATAACTTTCAATAATGAGTTATACCAATATTACAAAGAACCCTCTATTTCAAATTATGCAAAAATACAAAGATTGTGCTGGACAAGTCACTTTATAAGAACGCTTGGTGGAAGTATGGTTGGACGGCGGCCTGTAGGAAGACCAAGGAAGAGGTGGATAGACGAAGTGACGGATAACTGGAGGAGAGCAACCAAGGAAAGGGATGCTTGGAGGCCGATACAGGGGGAGGTCATGGCTCGACTTTTGCTGTAGCGAGAAGTGCAAGAGAAATCATTAGAACACAACAAACCGGCATATTTGTTTCGTGGATCTTAAGAAGGCATTTGACAGGGTGTAATTAAAGCACATTATACACTTTGTACGCAAAAGAGATACCTCTAAGAATAATCAAAACGATCAAAAATATCTACTAGAACACAATAAAAGTAAAAGTAGAAGAAGAACTAACTGATCCAAATGAAGATGGCAATGGGATAAGTCAGGGGGATTCCCTATCTTATCCCTAATCTCTAGTCCTCTATTGTTTATCAGATGGATCCAATAATAAAAAAGTATGAACTTAAAAAGGATACAAAATGCCCAAGAAGCCCTAGCGGGGATTTTTGCAGTTACTCGTGCGCGTCAGATTATTACATGGGGAGAAACCTTGTACCCTGAAAATGTACCTCTACCATATGTTGACTCTTAATGCAGGGGAGTTCGTTAAGGGGGGGGGGGGCCGAAAAAAAATCTATCCTTAGAAAAACTCGAAATCGTCAGATTAAGATAAGGTAAGTTAAGTAGGTACATACATGCAAAACAGTGTATATTTCAAAAATCTAACGATTTGAACGGGGCGTAAGGAAATGGGTGAGTCCCACAGTTTCACTAGAAAAAAGGCGAATATTTCGCGAAATGAATGACAGATCGAAAAACTACAAAATACGTGTTCAATATTTTTCAAAAATCTATCGAATGATACCAAACACGACTTCCCAGGGAGAGGGGTGGGGGGTATATTTAATATTTTAAATACGAATCTCGCGATATTTCGTTAAATGAACATCAGAGTTAAAAACTGAAAAATACACTTATGTATTCAATATTTTTGGAAAACCTATCGAATTGCACCAACACGACCCCCCACGGAGGTGGGGTACTTAAAAATCTTAAATGGGATCCCCCATTTTTATTGCAGATTTGTATTCTTTACGTAAAAATAAGTAACTTTTATTCGAGACATTTTTTCGAGTTATGGATAGATGGCGCTATACCTAATCTAAAAAAACGATTTGTTCGAATAGAAAAATTAAAACAAAAATGGAAAGTCCCCGCTAAAATGGAAAACTTTACTTAACGTTTTTTGGTTTTAGAACCTACTCTTCACAACCCAATAGGTCCCCAAAGCGCTCGAGTGACTGCACATTCAGCATACTTTGCTCCCCTACCACAAGTATGTTCCACAAATTTAATGTAACCGCCAGAAACTTTAATATGTTAATTTCTCCAAAATAGATCAAATACATGGTTATGATAGTAATAAATCTACTAAGGTGTAAATTAGAGCTGTGGAGGGTTAGATAATACAACAAGTGATGGAGTCACGTTTACACTGTTTGACGCTAAAACAATAACTGAAACTAATGTACCTACCTAACTAAACTTCGGAGATTCTTACAGCTACTTATTTCTAAAAGCTTCACCAACACTTCTGCCCATTTTGGATTTCTGAAAAAACCGTCCCACTAACTTGTATGGTTTGTTAATTGTTTATGAGTTTACCTAAAACCTTTTATTAGATACAATGGCAATAGCCTCAAGATGATTCAAACAAACAGTTTTGTTAGTCGGGGAATTTGCATGACCAATTGCGAGAAAAGGTCGACAAAATCAGAAAATATTGGCATTAGGTATACCTAGGTATATTATAAGGTATTATATAAAAATATGCAGATATGTGCAATTTCTTGTCAAAATATGAAATTTATGCAAAACAGGCCAGACATGCATAAAATGCATTTTGCATATATGTATTCCGATCTCTAGTTATGATGACGTGAAGCGGAAAAATCTATACTTAAGATAGTTAAAAACTAACTGAATAAAATGTTCGAGATTCAACGAAAAATACGTCCCCTAAACTTAAAACTTTAAGAACAACGCCTGGTCCATGATTCAAGTAAAATTTATGGGTACGACATTGTGTTTTAGGCGACCATATAAATAACCTCTTGAAAATAAACCTTCCTTTAAACATAGAGAATCTGTGTTTCTTTATACCCGTCGTAACTGGAATTGTAATCTTGGCGAAACAATAATAATGCCCTCTAAGGGTAGTAATGGAGAAACGACAATAAATCTGTAGGAGAACTGAGTCTGAGAGTTTGTATAGCTTGAGCTTGAAGACGGGACGCTCCTAAACCCTAGAAAGGGACCATCTGGCCCGTTCACACCGTTATAACGACTCAACCTCGGCACACCAAGATTTCGCAATTTTTCTTTGGATTTGTTCTAATGTTTTTCTTTGTGGTCGTACTTATTTTAACAAACAGTTCGCTCGTTAATAAAAAATTACGCTTGCATTGCTTTCTTTTATGTAGGTATCAGCTCAAAAAAGAGACGTTAAATTACTGATTTATGATAACTAAGTATGTAAATAGAAATCAAACATTAAAAATAAATCTCAATAAATACCTAACTAAACCCCCATCTAAAGTAGCTCCTGTGCTAAAAGATTATTTTATTAATATTATTATTAGGTATACCCTACATAACATAGGCATAAGGATCAGTCTCTATTATGCCCAAAAACAGAGAAATTTATACATTCGCACATTCATGCACCACAACAGAAAGATACCGACTTTTTTGAGTGATCGAGTTTCTTTATAGTCATTAGAGTAGAACTTTTGAAGCAATCCACCTGAAGTGAGAAGTTTAAAGACACATTCGTTAAACCGTTTTGTATTCATCTCTTCGTTAATAGAAGGGAATCTCTTCTGTTAATAAGAAGTATTCTTGTTGAAAACTCCTATCCCTTCTTCTTCTTGTAGTTCCTTCTCCTATCGGAGGTTGGCTATCATCACAGCTATCCGTACCTTATTGGCGGCTGCTCTGAAAAGATCTACTGAGCTGCAACTATACCACTCTCTTAAGTTTCTCAGCCAGGAAATTCTTCTTCTACCTATAGATCTTTTACCCTTTATTTTACCTTGCATTATGAGCCTTAATATCTCATATTTCGCACCTCTGGTAATGTGGCCTAAATATTCTAGCTTTCTTGTTTTGATGTTCTTTATCACCTCGCAATCCTTTTGCAGCCTTCTTAACACTTCTTAACATTTGTAACTCGTTGGATCCATGGTATTTTCAAAATCCTTCTATAGCACCACATCTCAAAGGCTTTTAACTTCTTTATATTTTCTACTTTTAGTGTCCAGCTTTTCACTCCATACAACAAAGTCGAGAACACGTAGCATCTTAAGGCTCTTATCCTCAGCTCCAGAGGAAGGTCTCGATTAACAAACATCTTTTTCATTTTTATAAATGCTTGTCTTGCAATTTCAATGCGTGTCCTGATTTCTCTACCCTGGTCTTTGTTTTCATTTACCCAGGTTCCCAGATATTTGTAGTTATTATCCTATCCCTCTTAACTCATTAATAAATATCTTTTCTCTCGTATTTATGAATATTCCTTAAACAATTTACCTAATGCCCTAATGGTGATAATATAGTTCTGAAAACTACTACACATGGGACTCCAACTTCCGATTACACTACTTTACCATATTTCCCTCAAGTTACTGAGAAACTGGTTAAACTGTATAAAAATAATAATACATACACGCATTAAGCCCAGTGATCGCAAGTCCAATGAAGAGATAAGAAGGCGATCAAAAGTAACAGACGTGATCCAGAAGGTTGCCATGTTAAAATGGAACTGGGCAGGACACATAGGAAGAATGGAAGACAACCGCTGGACAAAGCGAATTCTCGAGTGGCGACCAAGGGCAAGTAAAAGAAGTAGAGGCAGACCTCAAACAAGATGGACTGATGACATCAAGCGAATGGCTGGCCACGAATGGATGGAAAAAACAGCAAAACATATATGAATGGACACACCTAAGAGAGGCTTAGATCCGACGATGGATGGAATAGCTGTTGATGATGATGATGATGTTCCCTTTGGAACAAGTGAGTGTTGTATATCATATACCTTGTGCTGAATGTAACCACGCTATATTGGTCAGACTGGGTGAACAAATTCCCCAAACACACCAAATAATAGTAGCAGAGTTTATTGATGAGACTTACACTATGGATGTTGACCCGGGGTACTTTGAGTAGAGACTTAAATGATGAGCGTTGAAGACAATCACTCGCGTTAATGAATTAATAATAATTGAATTTCTAGACAAGAGATCTTAGTTTTATATAAGTTTAAATTGGGTCAATGTAAACACGGGCCCCGCGTGATTTTGTGTATCTAATTAATGTAAATTGTTTATCTTATGTCAGCAACTTTTGGCTGATGTCCAAATTATATTATTGATAATTGACCAAATGTGTATGTAATTTAATTAATTACGTGTGTGTGTTTAATAACAAATAAATGCATTCGATCTACTGGGTGATAAAATGATACTGTCCAATTTCGGATATGAATACTGAATATTTGATATTGGACATACTGCGGACTCGGGCAAAAACTGGCCCAAGTGTCAATACTCAAAGTTTACATATAAGTATTACATAAAATAGTCAAATTCAAACATGTTAATAAATAAATAGTTTAAGAATAATCAACAATCTTCCAACCGTACTCTAGCTATCCATGTCCGACTCTATCTCTAGATTAAAATTAGGGCAATTGGATGAAAATGTGGAGAGTGGGATGTCGGCCTTTGAAGTCGACGGTACATTGTTATGCCGATTACTACTTAATACAGGTACTTCCTGTTCGTTAGTCTGAGTATGTGGATTCCCTGAACGACATAGTCGTACAACAGGACGGTATTTCCATAACGTGAGTATCCCAATAATTACCATTATAGTGATGGTCCCGGTGGCTACAAAATAATGCCAATTAGATTCTGGAATCGATTGCCACTGCGTATGCGTCATTTCTTGTTCTAGACTTTCCTCCTCAAGTAACGCGTGACGTAGCTCTCCTCCTGGTATGTCCAGGTAGGTGTTTAGAGGCATGTTAAACCTGCGGGGTGTCCTCGCCACCAATTGGGCAACGGGAGTGATTGGCGCCTTCAGGTAGCTTGTTACCGCTCTCTCCATCCCACTGCTAGTGGGGAGTAATGTAATATTTTTCGTTTGGGCGATACATTTGGGTGAAAGTTTCAGGAATGTGACTCGTTCCAGTACTCTTTCGCTCCGATTTCCATCGCAAATAATGGATATGTGTATCGTGACTGGCGTGATAACGAGCCAGAGGTTGGGGGTACCCATCTTACTCCATTGAGCTGTCTGTATTGTCCTGGCTACCACTGGACATGTGCTATTCTTAGATCGCTCATAAATTTCTTCAAGTATGCAGTTTGGTTGGGTATCCATGTTCCTTATAGCCGTTGGTGAGCACGCTATCTGCGTCTTTGTCAACAGTAAACATCTTTCCCTATCTTCTGCGGTCAATTCGAAGTAGTGCAGTGTGTTATAATCTACGACCAGTAGATTCCTTGGGGCGACAAATGTGCGCAACACCGACCCCTCAACGTTAAGTGGTATGGCCGTGACTTTCAGCATGCTGTACTTAATTTTCCTTGTCACTATGAAATAGCCGATGACTGTTATATATCTGTCGTCATGACTGACTTCTGTTTCTATAATGGGCTGTCGTCGTATTTCGACCCCTTGTGGCAGTATCTGCCCTGCTTTCTCTATCAATTTGGTTATCTCACCCGGTTTCACTATATCAATGAAGTGTCCGTGGTTATAGTGAAGGTTTAATATTCCCTCGTAAAATTGAGTATATTCGTTTATGAATTCCATAACTTGCAACGCTATCGTTTGTATTCGCAACGTGCTATATTCGGTTTCTAGTCTCTGTGCTTTGTCTTCTACTTCGTTAAGTCCTTTAGATATTTCTTGTAGGCCTGTGATTAGTGCTTTGTTAAACTTGTTCATTTGCTCGTTTATCCTGTTCTCTGTGTGATTGATTGATGTTATTGTTTCTAACATTATCTTCGCTTGATGCTGTGATCCCTTTATTAGCTCCTTTTGGTTATTGTCTAATGCTTCAATGTTACTGTAGGCTTCGTCATTGACTCCAAATACTGAGGTTAATATTGTTCCTAATATTCCTCTTCTTTCCCTTGCTTTTATTTCTACTGTCAACCCCTCGCTTACTGATTCCGCCTTTCTTTGTCCTTCCTCTAACTTCCCTATTATATCCTTACAATTCACGATTTTTATATCCTGACATAGTTCTCGTACTCCTTGTATCATATTTCCTATTAGTTGGTGCTCTGTTCGAATTCTTCCCTTTTCTAGTAACACCTTTATTCGAAATGTTCCCCGGTCTATAACGACCTCTCCAAGATCTTCTGTGAAAAATCCTGGTTCCGGATTATATATTTTATATGGTTCTGCCTTTATGGGTTTTAACATCGTTAAAAACATTATAGCTACTAGTATTTTCTTCCATCTTAGTGCTGCTGCCTTCTTCGGCTTTTCCTGTTTCTCTTCTTCCAGTCGTATTAGTTTATGTATGGGTCTTTTTGTCAGTTTCCCGTTCGCCTTTCTCACTGTTACGACTCTGGTTAGTCCCTCCGCTCCAGGGTGTGTTTCTGTTACCCTCGCTAATGGCCATCTACCTGGAGGTGTATCTTCTTCTTTTATTATAACTATTTCTTCTTCTTTTATGTTAGAGTGCGCCTTATGCCATCTATTTCTCTGTTGTAATTGGTGCAGGTATTCCTGTTTCCAAATTTTCCAGAAGTCTCTTTTTATTTTCTCCAATAATCTCCACCTCGTTGGCATCTTCAAATAAGTCGTAAGCTCTTCTTCCCGATTTGGTGATATAATTTCTCTCCCTATAAGGAAGTGAGCTGGTGTCAGGGCTATTTTCCCTTCAGGGTCTTCTGATGACCCACATAATGGTCTCGAGTTCATACATGCTTCTATTTGTGTCAGCACCGTACTCAATTCTTCATATATTAGAACTGTTTCCCCGATGATTCTTTTCAAGTGATATTTCATTATCCGCACTGCGCTCTCCCATAGTCCTCCGAAATGTGGTGCATATGCGGGTATGACATGCCATTGGGTACCTAGTGCCAGTAATCCTTGTTTTATCTCGTCATCTATTTTTTGATTTTCTTTTTTCAACAAATTTGCTGTTCCTACGAATGTGGTTCCGTTATCGCTGTATACGTTGTTGCACTGTCCTCTGCGTGCCGTAAATCTCTTGAACGCCGCGATGAATGCATCCGTAGACATATCGCTTACTACTTCGAGGTGTACTGCCTTCGTTGACAGACACACAAATACTGAGATGTAGCCCTTATAGCTCCTCTGTCCTCTGCCTCTCGTGGTACTTATTTTTATTGGCCCGGCATAATCTATCCCTGTGTTAGTAAAGGGATGACTCGGGTTCACTCTGTCTTTCGGTAGATCTCCCATTAATTGTTGTGCTGCTTGGCTTTTATACCTCCTGCACCTTAAGCATTTTGCTAGATGATCTTTCACGGTTCTTCTGCCGTTGATTATCCAGTATTTCCTTTTTATATACTGTAGTGTTTGTTGTAATCCGCTATGTAGATTTTTTGCGTGACTATCTGCTATAAGTAACTTTGTTAATGCACTATCCTTTGGCAAAATTATCGGATGTTTTTCTCCGTACTTTAGATTCGTGTGTCTCAGTCTTCCGGTGACTCTTAGAATTCCTTGTCTATCCAGGAATGGTACCAATGACGCTAATTTATTGTTCTTGTCTAACTGCTGTTTCTTCTCCAGCTTCTTTATTTCTTGTTTGAAGTAGGCGTGCTGTGAGTGCTTTATCACCTTTAATAGCGTTTCCTCTAATTCTTGGACTGTCAGCTGACTTTGTCCACTGTCCTTCTTTTTTCTGCATTTGTCTGCAAATCTCCTACAGTATGCAAGTACTCTTCTCATTCTTTCTAAATTTGAGAATCTCTCGCATATGTTCTCCTTTATCGTTGTCGTGTGCACCGTTATTTTCGTTTTAACTTCCTCCTCATTTGTCTCTGGTATTTCTTCTGATTCCTGCGTTAAAGTTTTGTTACTAGTCAGCCAAGTTGGTCCCTTCCACCATAGCTCTGCTTCTAATAATTCTGATGCTGTACTTCCACGTGAGAGGATGTCCGCTGGGTTTTCCTTCGTATCTACCTTATGCCAATTTTTCGGTCCTATAACGCCTCTTATTTCCTCTACTCTGTTGGCGACGAATATTTTCCACCTTTTTGATGATCCCCTTATCCAAGCCAGGGTTATCATTGAGTCTGACCATGCATATACCTCAATGTTTTCCCTATTCAATGCTTGTAGGGTTTTCTTCATTAAATTTGCTAATAGCACCGCGGCACACAACTCGAGCCTCGGTAATGTCGTTTTTCCTTTCAATGGTGCGACTTTCGATTTTGCTATCATTAGATTCGTTTTGATTTCTGGGCCTAACACCCTTGAGTAGATTACCGCTCCATATCCTTTCATAGATGCATCTGCAAATCCATGTAGTTCTACTCTGTTTGTCTTGCTTAAGTTGTTCCACCTGGGCAATGTTATTTTCTCCAGATTTACTAATTGCGCCTGGTATGTATTCCACCTGCTTTGTTGGTTGCTAGTTAATTCTTTATCCCAACTGGTTTTTTGCTCCCATAATTCCTGTATGAACATTTTCGCCTGAATTACTACAGGTGCTATCCACCCTAGTGGGTCGTATAGTTTTGCTACTTCTGACAGTACGTGTCTTTTCGTTATTTTCTTTGCTGTCGTTATCCCTATTTTGAATGTGATTATATCTTCTTTAGGGGACCAGTGTATTCCTAACGTTTTCCGTACTTCTTCTTGTTTGAATGCCTTGGAGTCTACGTTCCTCATTTCCTCCGGTACGTTCTCCATTATTTTTTCTTCGTTGCTCAACCATTTTCTGAGAATGAAACCTCCTTTTCTGAACAGTTGTATTAATTCCTTTTGGGGTATTTCTGCTTCCTGCACTGTCTCCGCTCCTCCTAGTATATCGTCTACATACATGTTTTCTTTTACAATTTTCGATGCCAACGGGAACCTCGCTCCTTCGTCTTCTTGTAATTGCTGTATTGTTCTCAACGCTAAAAATGGTGCTGCGGCCGTGCCGTATGTCACCGTCGTTAAGTTATATTCGTGTATTGGGTCCTTTGTGTCCTTTCTCCACAAAATTTTTTGATATTTTTGGTCTTCTTCTGCCATTCCGATTTGTCTAAACATTTTTTCCAAATCCGCTGAGTATGCTATCTTATTGGATCTCCATCGTAATAGTATATTTGTCAAATCTTGTTGTAATTTCGGCCCTGTGTGCATAATATCATTCAGGCTTACTGCCGATGAGCTTTTACTTGATGCATCAAACACGGCTCTTATTTTCGTTGTAGTACTGTCCTCTTTTCTCACTGGATGATGAGGTAGGTAGTACCCATCTCCCTGGTTTTCTGCTATTACCATATGACCTTGGTTTTCGTAATCTTCCATGAATTGTCTGTAATTCGCTTCTAACTGTTTGTCTTTTGCAAACTTTCTTTCTAGTTGCATCAATCTGGCGAATGCCTGCTGCTTAGATTCTCCTAGCTTTGTTACGTCTTCCTTAAACGGAATTCTCACTTCGTATCTCCCGTTTTCATCTCTTTTTACTGTCTGTCGATACATTTCTTCACATTCTTGTTCTTCTACTGATAAACTTGTTTCCTGATTTACTTCTTCTAATTCCCAGAATTTCTTTATTTGTATGTCCATCTCTTGTCTGGATATCATACAGCATACTTCTGCTTTTGTAGTCTCCTTCTCTCGTGCTATCCCCGAAACTATCCATCCTAGTTTGGTGTTTTGACTCAGGAGTCCATTACTTATTCTGTGCATCCCTTCTGTCAATATGTAACTGTATTCTTTTACTCCTAGTAGTAAGTCTATTTTCCCTACCTTGTAATATCTTGGATCTGCCAGTATTGCATTTTTCTCGTTATAGTCCGGTAGAATTATATCCTGTTCCGGTAAATTCCTTGTTATCTTCGGTAATACTAGTGCTTCTATTTCCATCTCGAAGTCACTTTCGTAATGAGTTTCGATTAAAAGTTTCATACTCCAATTGGCTGTTTTTTCTCCTGACGAGCCTATCCCGGATATGGTCGCCTGTATAGGCTTCCTTGTTGTTCCTAGCGTCGTCGCAGCTTGTTCCGTTATAAATGCGCATTGTGACCCTTGGTCGATTAATGCTCTCATTATGTGTGAATCTCCTTTCGCATCTCTTATGCGTACAACAGCTGTCGCTAGTAATGCTTCACCTTCCTTATGGCTTGCACAGTTTACTGAATTCTGCCCTATTTGGTGGTCGTTGATATTCCTATGCCCATTGGTATCTTGTGTATTTTCTCGCCTTCCGTTATTTTGTTCTCTGGCGTTGTATGGATTATTATTTCCTCCTCTGTACCTATTAGCTTGATACCCGTTTCTTCTATTATTCGAATCTCTTCCATTTCTTTCTTGTGTTTGTTCTCCTTTCGTTTCATTGGAGTTTCTTTTGTTGCCTGTGGTTCCTTTCTCATAATGCAACATATGGTGATGGTCTCCGCCACAGTGTCTGCACCTATATTGTACATAACATTGTTTTTCTTTTTTATGTGCTAGGCAGTTTGCACACAATCCTTTTTCTTGTATCATTCTGTTTCGGTCTCTTACATTGAGTTCCTGAAATTCTCTGCAGTTCGGTACTCCGTGATCTCCGTTGCATATCACGCAACGTGTTCTTGGTTTCCTCCCAGATCCTCCTTGCTTCTCTTGTCTTTTTTCTGACTCCAGCAGTTCCAGTGTCTGGAATCTTCGCTGTAAGAATGTTTGTGTCGATTTGTACGTCGGTATCTCTCTACTGTCTCCAACGTGGTTTTCGTACAGCCTCCTGGTTTCATTGTCCCATTTCGTTATGATAATTCGGGCTACCAATGGGCTCCACGCTTCCGTGTCTGTTCCTAACCCTCCTATGGCTTCCAGACTTTCGTGGAAGGTGTCATGTAGTGATTTCAATGCTCTAGCAGAAGATTCCTTTACTTCCTGTGCTAGTAGCATCCTGTCTATCAATTTAAACAATATCATCCTTGGATTCTCATATCTATCTTTTAGCATGTTCCAGGCCACTTCGTAGTTGGCCTCGGATATGTTTAAGTGTTGTATCATTCTGTTGGCTTCCCCTCTTAGTTGAGTTTTTAGGTACTGCATTTTTTCTGCGTTTGATAACTGGTCGTTTTCATGTATTACTTTAGTAAACAGATCGTGGAATGTTCTCCACGTTTCATACCTGCCTTCATACACAGGGATTTTTACCTGCGGTAATGTCACACCGTCCCTCCTCTGTGTGCTTTCTGGCCGTTGCATTCCTGGCCTTATTTTCTTCAAGGTTTCCCTGACTCTCCTCTTTAGTTGATTTATTCTCTCTAATTCTCCATTATCTATAGCGTCTAGTTCCTCATTTACTGCTGCTTCAATTATTAGTGTATTCACCTTTTCCATGTATTCTCTTAACTCTGACTGCAGCTCTTCATCCTCCTGCAAATCTTGTTCATTTTCTGGCCGTAATAATTCCTCGATTCTTTGCTTCCTTATCTGTATCTCCTTTACTTTCGGTGCTTTTCCTCTTTTCAGCAACCTTCCATATTCTTCCAACAGGGTTTTCCCCTCAATATATGTCTTAAATACCTGATCATGGTATTTTGTTTCAAAATATTTTTCTTTCGTTATACCTCCTTCTAGCAGCTTTTCGTGGTTATTCAGAAATTTTGCCCAATATTCTTCTAATTTTTCCTGCCTATCCCGGATGTATTGTTGAGTCCTCCGAGATTGAGAATCCTTTTTAGTATTAGAAACTAGTTTCGCTAATTCTGCTCCTATCTCCGCTTGCTTAACGTATACACTTTCCATGGTTATTTTTATAAAATTTTAAATTCAGCGGTAAATATATTAAACAACATGAACTGTATTTTATTTATTAAGCAATGTACTTAAATATGCCTCTAATGTCTGGCTAATTGGCTAGTCCATTGGCCATCAAATTCACACAAAAAAAATATCTGCTTATTAACAATTATATTAATTTTCTATTCCTGTACTATCACGCTCTCTCGTAAGCCAGAATGTATATAATTAAAATGTAATTGTATGCCCTTGTCAAGTTTGCAATTTTTTCAACGTTACCGTAGGTCGCTTGCCTGACTAAGTGATTTCTGTTTGTAAATAAACTGAATAGTATTACGATTTCACTAACGCTAAAATTGAAATTCTTTGGTTGGATAATGTAATAAACCTTTGTATTTATAAAATATCTGTAAATGATATATTTAATGTTAATACTGGAATCTTATTCAAATTTGGCAATTAGATATCTATGTGATTAATTTTTACAGAAGTAGGTAAAATATTTTCATTTTCTAAAATAGTGAAAATTTAACTGAAATTATTATATAGAGTGGACTTTTATCGTTCTATAAATTACGTAGTATTTTAATTTTTTCGAAATAAAGTATTTAATTGAAATTAAAGCAAGCTATATGTTTATGAACGTTTCTTTTTTTTTTTCAAATTATTTTTCAAATATATTTTTGTCTCTTTATTATTTATGGTAGGGGAGCAAAGTATGCTAAATGTGCAGTCACTCGAGCGTTATGGGGACCTATTGGATTGTGAAGAATAGGTCCTAAAACCAAAAAAAGTTAAGTAAAGTTTTCCATTTTAGTGGGCGCTTGTCATTTTTTAATTTAATTTTCCATTTCCAAGAATCATTTTTTCCGATTATATCGCCATCTATCCATAATTCGAAAAAACTTCTCGAATAAAAGTTACCTATTTTTACGTAAGGAATCCGAATCTGTAATAAAAAATGGGGGCTCCTATTTAAGATTTTAAAGTAACCCCCCACCCCACCTCCATGGGGGGTCACGTTTGGTGCCATTCGATAGACTTTTCAAAAATACTGAATAAGTGTATTTTACAGTTTTTCGATCTGATGTTCATTTCGCGAAATATCGCGGAATTCGTATTTAAAATATTAAATTTACCCCCCACCCCTCTCCATGGGAAGTCGTTTTTGGTATCATTCGAAAGATTTTTAAAAAATATTGAGCACATATTTTTTAGTTTTTTGATCTGTCATTCATTTCGCGAAATATTCGCTTTTTTGTTGTGAAACTTTGGGACTCGCCCATTTCCTTACGCCCGGCTCAAATCGTCAGATTTTTGAGATATATACTCTTTTGCACGTACTTAACTTACCTTATCTTAATCTGACAATCTCGAGTTTTTTTAACGATAGATTTTTTTTCGGGCCCCCCTTAACGAACTCCCCTGTGTTAAAAGCCAATATATGGTAGAGGTACATCTGCAGGGTACCAGATTTCTCCCCATATGATAATCTGACGCGCTCGAGTAACTGCAAAAATCCCCGCTTGGGCTCCCCTACCATTATATGGTATACATTCTAAAGTACATTATTTTACTATTGATAGAGTGGAGATTGTTGTTCTAGATTGTTGAATTATAATAAAAATACAAACTTGTTAAATTGTACGATTGTAACAGTTGGAAGATTTTGTAATTATTCAAAAACTTACGGTTTTTTTTTGTTTTCTTAGACGTCTAGGGTCCCTCGCTTCTGGTAGGCTCTGCAATCGGCTCTCGGCTATGGTACTGCTCTTAGCTCTGCAATCGGCTCTCGGCTTTGGTACTGCTCTTTGCTCTGCAATCGGCTCTCGGCTTTGGTACTGCTCTTAGCTCTGCAATCGGCTCTCGGCTATGGTACTGCTCTTAGCTCTGCAATCGGCTCTCGGCTTTGGTACTGCTCTTAGCTCTGCAATCGGCTCTCGGCTATGGTACTGCTCTTAGCTCTGCAATCGGCTCTCGGCTTTGGTACTGCTCTTAGCTCTGCAATCGGCTCTCGGCTATGGTACTGCTCTTAGCTCTGCAATCGGCTCTCGGCTTTGGTACTGCTCTTAGCTCTGCAATCGGCTCTCGGCTTTGGTACTGCTCTTAGCTCTGCAATCGGCTCTCGGTTTTGGTACTGCTCTTAGCTCTGCAATCGGCTCTCGGCTATGGTACTGCTCTTAGCTCTGCAATCGGCTCTCGGCTTTGGTACTGCTCTTTGCTCTGCAATCGGCTCTCGGCTTTGGTACTGCTCTTAGCTCTGCAATCGGCTCTCGGCTATGGTACTGCTCTTAGCTCTGCAATCGGCTCTCGTTCTCCCGGGTCTAGTGGTCTCTCTCTGAGGGTGTTGCTGGTGTGGACTGTATAGGCTTTCTCAAACTTCCTTGAAGTATTCTTTTTCTCGATAGGACCATGAACAATATCCAAAACACCCAATAATAGTAGCAGAGTTTATTGATGAGACTTACACTATGGATGTTGACCCGGGGTACTTTGAGTAGAGACTTAAATGATGAGCGTTGAAGACAATCACTCGCGTTAATGAATTAATAATAATTGAATTTCTAGACAAGAGATCTTAGTTTTATATAAGTTTAAATTGGGTCAATGTAAACACGGGCCCCGCGTGATTTTGTGTATCTAATTAATGTAAATTGTTTATCTTATGTCAGCAACTTTTGGCTGATGTCCAAATTATATTATTGATAATTGACCAAATGTGTATGTAATTTAATTAATTACGTGTGTGTGTTTAATAACAAATAAATGCATTCGATCTACTGGGTGATAAAATGATACTGTCCAATTTCGGATATGAATACTGAATATTTGATATTGGACACTGGGCGCTCACTTAAAGGTAGATTTACCTCTCACCGTTATAACGACGAAACCTTGGCACACCAAGATTTCGCAATTTTTCTTTGTTTTTGCTCTAATGTTTTTCTTTGTGGTAGTACTTATTTTAACAAACGTTTCGCTCGTTAATAAAAAATTATGCTTGCGCATTACTGATTTATAGTAAATAAATAGAAACCAAATATTGAAAATAAATTTCAATAAATATCTAACTAAATCACCATCAAAATAGGCCGTGTGCTAAAAGATTATTTTATTAACATTATTATTATACCTATCGTATGAATCTTTCAAGCCTTCGAAGACTTACTTTACTTACTTACTTATCCTCTTCGTTCCCACTGGAAGATAGGGCATCTACTGTCATTCTCCATTTTTGCCGATCTTGTGCTTTTTCTCTAACTTCTTTCCAGGTTAGGCCGACGTTTTCTGCTTCTTTAATAATTGTTTTCTTCCATGTATTTATCGGCCTCCCCTGTTTCCGTTTTCCTGGAGGTTGGAATTCCAATGCTTGTTTTGTTATGTCTGTGTCTGGTTTTCGCAGAGTATGGCCCACCCATTTCCATCTTCTCTTTCTTATTTCTTTATGTATTGGTTTTTGCTTTGTTTTTTTCCATAAGTCTGAGTTTGTAATTCTGTTGGGCCAAAATATTCTTAGACTTTTTCGTAAGCATTTATTGATGAAGGATTGAATCTTTCCAGTGTTGTGTTTTGTTATTCTCCAAGTTTGTGATCTGTATAATAGTACTGCCTTTACATTGCTATTGAAGATTTTTACTTTGGTGTCCAGTTTTATTTCATTAGATTTCCATATATTATTTAACATATAATATGCTGTCCGTGCTTAGCCAATTCGTGTCTGGATATTCTCCTCTGCTCCTCCTGTCGTGTTCAGTATACTTCCTAGGTAATTAACTCTTTCCACTGATTTCAGCTCTTGGTTTTCTATGTGTATGCCCATTTCTCTCGGTGTGTTAATCTTCATTAATTCAGTTTTATTCATGTTTATCTCCATACCCACTTTTTTACCTTCTTTGGCTAATTTCTCACTTTTTTTCTGCATGCTCTTTCTCTTTGCTGAAAGTAGGCATACATCATCTGCGTATTCAAGATCTTCTAATTGTTCAGTAGGTATTCCAGTGTATCCCAGTTTTACCGTTGCTGCTTTTTCTCATAAGCCAGTCCATGACAATAATAAACAGAGTAGGAGACAGTATACAACCCTGCTTTACACCGCTGTTAATCAGGGGCGGCCCGTCGGGGTAGGCAAGGTAGGCGCTGCCTAACCTCTTCAAATGTACAATACAATAATAAATTATTTATTAATATAAATTACTTATTTCAAAATTGTAATTTATAAATTTTGACACAGTACGTAAGTACCTATCTAAAATAAAAAACTACTTTTTAATTTCTCTTCGAAGTTGTAATTATTGTACGCTCCTCGTAGTAGTACTACTCACTTCTATTATTATCGCACTACCCTATGGTCAGGCCTTAGACAAGGAAAGAGAGGGTCAGGCACTTTAAAATCCGCCTAACCTAAAGAACAGAACAGAATGATATGCGTCTCTCATTCTTACGCTAAGCACAGCATTGTTGTCTAGCCCTAGTGGACGAGAATTTCCGGGAATTTTTTGGGGCTCCGGGAAGCTTTTAGGATCCTGACTACAAATACTGAAAAAATTAAAAGTGCGAATTTTGTCATGAAATTTGGCACGTGGGGTTAGAATAATATTTGGAACAACTTTTCCAAATAACTTTTCCCGATATATCTAACGCGAAGCAAAATATCGAAAATTCGCCCTGTTTGTAGATTCGCAGTAGATTTGATAGCGTTTAAAATTTAAATTTGAGTTGACTATGACTATCTTAAAAAATGTAAACCATCACACTTGCTTGACTGCAAAATTTTAAATCTGTATTTATTTTGATAGCTGCAATATAGGGGTGTGTTCATCTTAAATGCGACACACTGTGTATATAGGTATACCAGTATATAATATGTACAGTATAGTAGAGTATAGAGTATATAATAAAGGTATATATGTTTCGCCTACCCGCATACTGAGGTCACGAGCCGCCACTGCTGTTAATGTCGATTGGTTCTGTTAAATTCCCATCGTATAATACTTTTGCTGTGGTGTTTTCATAAAACAACTTCATCATTCTTAAGAATTTGTCCGGTATCCCATAACTCTCTACTATTTCCCACAATTTTTCTCTATGTAGGATATCGAACGCCTTTCTAAAGTCAATGAAGTTTAGATATAGTTTACTTTGCCATTCCACTGACTGCTCGATGATCATTCTGAGCGTGCAGATCTGGTCTATACATGACTTATTTGCTCGGAAGCCAGCTTAATTTGGTCTTAATTTTTGGTCTATTTTATTTTTCATTCTATTTACAGTTTTAATTGTAACATTTATTTGTGTACTTGTTCGTAACCAAATTTTGCATACTTGTAATTTTGCATATTGTTAAGTCAAAATTTCTTTTTTAAATTGTATTATATTTTTTGAAAAATTATTTAATACTTTTTCTTGAAAAAGGTATGAATATCCTGCCGAAACGTAGAAAGAAAGCGAATAACATAATATCATAGACAATTTTTATGATTGTAAGCCCAAGAAATCTCAAGGAAGGGGAAAGGCTCAAAATGTTGCCTGTCAAAATTTTCAATGTGTTTTAAATGTATTCACTTTTTTCGAATCCTGAGAAAACTAATAAGTATTTTTGAAAAATTTGAACGAAAAATGAAAGATTACTTTATTACCGAGGGCTGAAAGTCCCTTAGAATAAATGAAAAGTTTCTTTTGAATGAAATATTTGCATTTAAAAATGACACTAAATTTTCTCTTTTATTTTCACCCCTGTAACTTATTAAAATAAACATTATCTAATTTTTCAGAGACTTTCGGTCATCGGTCCTGAGTAATAATGTACCTAATCTTTCATTCTGCGTTTCAATTTTTCAAAAGTATCTACTTATTAGTTTTCTCAGGATTCGAAAAAAATTAATACATTTAAAACACATTAAAAATTTTGACAGGCGACATTTTGCGCCTTTCCCCTTAAGGTTCAAGAACCAAACTCAAAGTAATATCAACTACCTATGCATAGCTATTGTTCCCTTATTTTCTAAATGAATTTCTTTAAAAGAATCCATCCTGACTGAACGACTATGTTCGTCTAAGGTCGATAGCAATTCCAGTATTTTAGTTCTCGTAACCAGACTTCGGTAATCTAGTAAACTGTAGCCAGATTCGACCAGCTGAGCTCGTCTCGTTTTGAGCCGGTCTCAGGTGGCGCAAGTAGGAGCTTTTATCCGAAGTGCAATCCGCAGTCCGATGCAAGTCCACTTTTACCAAATCACCGACCGAGTTTTAATCTTTTCTCCCAGACGGTAATTTGATTTGCTGCCTCGTCGTCTCCCTCTACCGCCTGCACTGATGGCGTCCTAATATCTTACGATGTACAAATTTGCTGATCCTGTACGTGGATCCCATCAAGGATAACGATATTATATCATAAAGAACAGGCAATAGTTTGAAGTGACTGTTGAATAGTATGAAGATAGTGTTATGGCTATTGTTTTTGATACAATGTACATATACCGGGTGTCTTCGAATTCTTTTAATAAAACAAATTTTTCAATACTTTGCAGCATCTTCAAGAAATAAACGTAACAAATAGTTGACTCAAAGAGTAGATATCTTTCATTAATATATTCGGATCCTCATGATTGGATTACATATTTTTATAGGTTTTCCCAGCAAGGCTTTATCAAAATGAAAAGCTTATTTTTTAACAGTAACATTAATTACATATGTCGGTTTCTGCATAGCTATTATTGTATGGAACAGAGGCCTGGACGCTCAACATAACGCTGATGAACAAGTTAGAAGCCTTTGAACTCTAGCTTTATAGAAGAATCTTGAAAATACCTTGGACAATCCACACCACCGACGAAAATGTTCTGAGGAGAATATGTACAACTAGGAAGCTGCTAAAGATTATCAAAGCTAGAAAAATTACCTACCTGGGACACATAATGAGAAACGAAAAGAACCGCCTCGCGCAACTGATCATCCAGGGTAAGATTGAAGGAAAACGGGGTCTCGGTAGGCCCCAAATTTCGTGGCTTAGAAATATCAGAGACTGGACCGGCCTTGACTCAACATTTTTGTTTAGAGCCGCATTGGACAGACAGATTTGCCAGTGTAGTCGCTAACCTCCACTAAAGGAGACAACACCACAAGAAGAAGGGTTTTGCAAGTTTTTTTTTCATTATTCTCTTCTTCTTTACGTGTAATCTCCTCGACGAAGGTTGGCAATCATCATTGCTATTCTAAATTTTGACACTACTTCCCGAAAGAGTTCAGTTGAGCTGCATCCAAACCATTCTCTGAGATTTCTCAGCCAGGACATTCTTCTTCTACCTACGCTGCGCTTTCCTTGAATCTTTCCCTGCATTATTAATTTTAGGAGTTCATATCTGTCACCACGTGTTATGTGACCCAAGTATTGCAGTTTTCTTATTTCGATGGAATCTAGTATCTCCCTGCTGTTCTCTATTTGTCTTAGTACTTCTTCATTGGTTATTCTGTCTGTCCAGGTGATTCTCAGCATTCTTCGATCTGTCCACATTTCAAATGCTTCCAATCTATTGAGAAATTGTTTATTAATAGTCCTTGTCTCCACACCATACAAAAGAATAGAAAATACATAACACTTTAGTACTCGTTTTCTAAGATTTAGGCTGAGGTCTCTGGTATTCTCTGGTATTCTGCTACTTTATTGTTTAATATTATGTATCAATCTCTATATTTTTTCCTTTCAATTCCATGTTCTATCCATCGATATCTAAAAATGGAAACGGTTGAAGAGAGTCAACCAGGTATGTTGGCAGATATAAAGAACGTCTGCTTTAAGATGTGTGTGGTTGGCCTGCTCATTTGCATTTTATGTTGTAGCTGACAGCTGTTAGCTGTCACTCAGCCGCCGAATTGGCAAAATAAATTTTGTTCTCCTCGACGGCTGAGCGCACGAAAGGTGTGGCCATCAAGCCCATGTCTGTCTGAGTTGCCAGAGACAGGACCTGACAGGGACGATTGGAGGATTGTTCTTAAAAAGGCTTTGGCTCATAAAAAGCTGTGACGCCACTGATGATTATTTAAAATGCATAAGGAGTACACACGTACAAAAGTAAACACATTAACACATACATAAACACCTAATATAAGTGTTTAGGACAAATATTCTAAAATTATTTCGTGAAATAAATGATCGTAAATAGAATCGTTTTCTTTCTGCACTCTGTAAACATTAGTCGTAATAAAGCGAGTACAGCAAGATTGCGTGACAAGCTCGATAAAGTCAATCGCAAGAACGTCCAAACAAACGGAGCAGTTCAAGTGGCGTAAGTATTTATATTCCGTAACAATCAGATGCATCTTTCGATGATCGCGTAGATGTAGTTCCTCCGGACAGGAAGTATCAATTACAATTAAACCTCCTGCACAATAAATCATGTAATAAATACAGAAGAGAGCAGTGGAAATAAAACAAACGGCCGTCAATTGGAATGGCGCCTGTCCTATTGTCAAACAGTGCTATTTTATTAGTGACGTCATCTTTTTCGTCTGTAGTAAAACAAAGTCATTATCTTGTTGTATGTCTCGGTTGAGATTTCAATATACTTTTACAAAGTTTCTCATGCCAATTTAGGAGATTAAACGAGGCTAAGACACGATTAATCAAAATTGTGAATTATATTAATTTGTCTTAATACACATATTATGCATTGTAATCTGTCTTTACATCTAAAAGATAACAATGAAAAAGTATCGTATTATTAGAAAACACCATATTGAAGGGTTTTCACCTTATATTTTTTAAAAATTCTGAAATGAATTTGTATAAATTTCATTGCCATCAAGAATTAAGAGAAGAAGATACTGAGAGACGAGAGAAATTTTGTTATGAAATTTTAGAGAGGGCTAAAGCAGACAGGGTGCGCTAATCCAGCCAATCAGCCATTTACATTACATTTACATTAAATAATGTACCAAATGTACCATAGACAACCGTCAACAATACCTACGAATATGCCTCCAAGTTTCCCTGCTAAGCTCAATAATAAATGACAACAACAACACCAGTCAAGAAATACAAGCACAGATTCTTAGCAGTAATAAGTGTTTTTATGCATACAAAAAAAATATGCTCAGAACAACTGAAATGGACTTCTGGAGAAGATCTGCTGGTATATCAAGAATACAAAAAATCAGAAATACAAGAATATTGGAGATAATGGATGTAAAGCATACAATAATGGACGATATAAAAACAAAGCAACTAAGATGGTTTGGCCACGTACAACGTATGGAAGAAGACAGATTACCCAAGCAAGTGCTACGATGGGCACCAAAAGGACGGCGGAAGAGAGGAAGACCTAGGAAAAGCTGGATAGAAGGAATCCATAGGGAAATCGGAGAAAGAGGCTTGAACGAAGACATGTGCTACGATCGAGAGCAATGGCGATTGGGAATCGGAAGACGTCGTAGAACGTTATGAACCGATTATATATATGCATACAAAGACTTAATGAAAAGTAAGTTACTGAATCGTGAGTGTAAGCTTTGAATCTACAAAATAGTAATTAGACCAGTGGCCACATATGGATGTCAAACGTGGACCGTCTCAACCGCTGATGAAAATCAACTGAGATTATTTGAGCGCAAAATACTAAGGAAGATATTTGGACCAACACATAGCAGCGATGGTTCGTGGAGAATTAAAATGAATCACGAGCTGGATGAACTAATGCATAGCGCAGATATTGTTAGATTTGTAAAAGTTTCAAAGACTAAACTGGGTTGGTCATTTAGAAAGAATGCCAGATAATCGAGCTGTGAAAGTAATCCAGAGATGGAAGCCCAAGGAAATAGAACAAGAGGAAGGCCAAGTAAAAGATGGACAGACGACGTAGAAGAGGATCTTAAAACCATGAACATCAGGAAGTGGCAAAGGAAAGTATCCGACAGGGCAGAATGGAAGAACATTGTTAAGCAGGCCAAGACTCACAAAGAGTTGTAGCGCCATTAGAAGAAGTTTTAATGTATCAAATGTACAAAACTATAGGATTTGGTCCAAAAGAAAGCCTGAGGATCTAATTGAAAACAGCACCCAATATCGCCAAAAAAATATCTGGCTAGGAATATTTAGACACAATAATATTGGACCATTTTCCTGTGGGGAAAATTTAAATTAGAATAACTGTTCAGATATGCGTCAAGAAGCGATTTCATTAATACTTGCAGAAATAACTCCAGATGAAGAAAAAAGAAAAATGTATAAACATTTTCAATTTCTTTGCAATCCGAAAATGCAGCAGCATTATACTCTAGTTAAATCGGAAAGTACAAGAAGAGTCTATACCGGTTTCGGGGATTTTTTCCCCTCATCAGTAGATAGTCCCATATCCTCTTCTCTCCAATTTAACCAGGTGGTTCTCTTTGGGTCTTTCCGGATTGCAAAGAAAGAAATGCCGTGGATATCGTGGAGATCTATCAAGATTAAGTATCTATATCCTATAGTATAGAAGAAGAAAGATTTGAAATGGATGGGTGTCTTGCGCCCAGTAGCCGGGAGGTTATAAGGAATTCCTTAAAAACAGTGATATTTAATAATAATTGTTTGATTGTACCTAACCATAACATGAAGTGGCCTTCGAGATCGGCAGATCTAACTCTACACATTTAATGTGTAATTTTGGTAGTACCTACCTACTTACCAATTTTTGAACTAAACCTACTCCATCGGGACTGTCTTTAAACAAAAAATACTAAATTACAAACCGATAAGAACCACAGTAATCCCGAAGTTTATCATATCGGTATAAAAAGGTTGGTTTCGGTTCCGTTATGTTTAGGTTTATGTTTTAGATTTAAATAAAGTAATTGTTAAAATACATGTAAATAAATGGATTCTTCTTCTTCTGGTTCCTATCCGACTCGGATGTTGGAAATCATCATGGCGCCCATACAAAAATTTTCAGGGAGGGAAGGTGGGGGGGGGGGCAGACGTGAAGATTTTGTACACTATGGATAACAATATATAGTTTAAAGCACCCGAAAAGCTAGGGGGAGCCGCGGCCCTTCCCATGGGTGTGGGCGCTTATGTAAATCATATTGGCAATCATTGAGGCTCGAAACAGTTCCATTGAGGTTTCCTTAAACCATGTTCTCAAATTCCGCAACCATCATATTCTGCTTCTACCGGGTCCTCGCTTACCTTTGACTTTACCTTGCAATATGGACTGCAGCAGGGAGTAACGGTGCTGCAACAGATACTGCAATTTTATGCGTTTGATGATAAACACAATCTCCGGTTCCTTCTTCATTCTTCTTAGAACTTCCTTGTTCGTGATCCTTGCTGTCCATGACATTCTCAGCATTCTTCTGTAAAGCCACATCTCAAATGATTCAAGTTTTTTAATAGTGGTGTCTGTAAGCGTCCATGCCTCCGCTCCGTACAATAATACAGAGAAAACATAACATCTCAAATGTCTTATTTTTGTATCTAGGCAGGGCCGCGCCGTCCACGTGTGCAATGTGTGCGATGCACACAGGCGCCAGCAAGTAAGAGGCGCCACTAGAGTTTTCAAAAATTTTAGGCTGGTCAAAATAACACTTACCCATTTTTTTTTCAGATTCTACCAAACGTTGGGTATCATAAAACAACACTTTGCAAGTCTGGCTTTAAAGCATTTATCTAATACATACTGGTCCAGCAGAATTGATGTTTAAAAGCCATTATACCAAATTTTGGAAGAAATTTATTATGCTTTATGTCATATAACACATTCGGATAAAGATCGTGATTAAAAATATCAATCTAGATGTTCAGGAGATAAAATATGAACATTTACATTCATATGCTCAGTTGCTCAGTCTATATAAAGTTCTGATGAAAGTTAACTTCGTTAGCAAAATTTTTCAATCCAAAAAAACAACAATGAATAATATGCTTTACAAGAAATACAATAATTTTTGCTCGAGTTTCGGACAGATAGCAAAAATGATATTATTACTACAGCAAATGAAACATGAAACTGAAGATAAACTGGATGTGGAATGTGGAGCCCAGTTATCAACCAACCACACAGTTACGGCTTCGGAAAAAAGCTGACAGTTCGATTACGAACATAAAGACGAACCGATTTTGTATCCTAAAATGTCATACAAAGTTGGATGGAAAGTCATGTTAATGGTTTCAAATTTTTACATAATTTGAAAGACATTACAGAAAACTCACAATAAAACCTTTGTGTAGAAATTTGGAAAAAACTGAGATTTAATGATCATCTAGATATAAAGGGAGACGATTTATTTGAAGAGATATATATATATAAATTATACAGCTTCAGCCTTCGTTAAAAGAATTAAATAATGATGGCACGCATGATTTTCACGTATTAGGTGTGTTCTCCATTAACTCTGTGGTTTGCAGTCTGATTCCTGTAAATGTTTTTAATTATTTTAGATCTTGGTTGTTAATTCCTGTTTCTTTTAGTATTTACATTATTTTGGCATGCTGTACCCGATCAAATGCTATCTCGTAATCAACCGACATGCGTATATGTCGCTATTGACATGAAGGGTACTAAATACAGATTACTGAAGGTATTCCTTCAAGGAAAAGTATTCGGAAAGCGAGGAATTGGGAGAAGAAGAATATCATGGTTAAAGAACCTGAGGAAATGGTTCTCCACAACAGCAACTAATCTATTTAAAGCATCAATTAATAAAATAATTATAGCCAGAATGATCGCCAATATTCGAAACGAATAGTCACCAAAAGAAGAAGATCTCTATAGAATAGAGTCGTCAATATTAGATGATATTCACCATGTTATAAAAAGATTTTCCTAACAGAAGGCGCGAAAAGTGAATTTTTTCTGAAATAGATATTTATTTTCATGTTTACCTGTATCTTTAGTTTTTTCTGTTGATACGCCAAAGATTTATTTTTAATTAATTATTTTAACTTAGTTAATTTTTAATTAGTTTATTTTCCTGTTGCATATAGGAGAATTTTTAGTTATTTTTGTTTGGTTACAATAAATAATTGTTCATTTGTAGTCACATTGTTTAATTTAACGAGACGATTTTAACAAAAATGCATATTTTTGGGCGCCATTAAATGCTTTGCACACAGGCGCTAACACGTGCTGGCGCGGCACTGTATCTAGGGATATGTTGTGGCTTTTGAAGATGGCGCTCATTTTGTTAAAGACCGTTCTTGCCTTTCCTATGCGGCACTTTATTTCCTGTACATTGCTTCACTGCTCAATTTATAACAGTTCCCGGGTAACAATACTATTTTACGCGCTCTATCTGCGTTGTGTTAATGTATAGATGAGCCCCGTTTATATTCTCCTTGCTGATAAATAATCATTTGTTTCGTTTTTTGGGTATTAATGTTTAGTCCGAACTGTTGACTATTATACTCGTTGATTCTGTCTCTTAGCCTCTGGAGTCCCTCTAAACTATCTGATATCACCATGGTGTCGTCGGCATATCTAATATTGATTATTTTTTCTCCATTTAGAAGGATGCCTTCGTCTACTCTGTATAGAGCCTCGTTAAAATGTTTCTGAGAGTACATAGTATACTGTCTGCCTATTAAATATCAATGGCGATAGGATACATCCCTGTCTAACTCCACGTAGTATTTTTATCTGATCTGTTTCTTCTCCATTAATTTTCATATATGCGGTCTGATTCCAGTAGAGTTCTGAAATTATTCTGAGGTCTTTGTCATTCAAGTCTGCTTCTTTTAAAATGTTAATCATCTTTTGGTGTTGAACTCTGTCAAACGCCTTTTCATAGTCGATCAAGCACGCGTATTGGGACCGTGCAAGTTCGGCAAAGCGACACCTGGTTTCTACGCTCAGCAACTTTATTCGAACTTTTAATTATATTGGCCAATTATATTAGTCCCGGTTACTAGATAATTGTCAAGGCAATAGTCCAAAAAAATAATAAGAAGAAAAAATAAGATTCAGGTTATGTTATTAAAACGTAAACAATTGTATGTAGTAAATAAAATTAGTTATTAAAATGCAGTACTGCAAGCAAAATACAATTAATTAAATTTACCTTTATATAATAATTGCATATCATATCAATATTGTGGAGCAATATATAATTTTTCTTCTTCATTGACAGTATATATTATGGAATATACGTCAATTTGACAATTTCAATTGACAATGAATTATTTAAGAAAGTTACAATATTTCTCCGCTATTCTGGCACGATCGTTTCTCGTATCCCCTCCAAGTACTTGCACAGGACCTGGGCCCTGATTCTAATTCATTTCGACAGTCGCAATTTCATTTCGACACCGCCATGACAGCCGGAGAGTATAGCGATTCTTGGGGATATTAACCTTATCATGTTGAGACTGCTCAGAATTTGGGTTGGCGCTTCGGTTTCTTGGATTTTGTTGATAGTCTGGGAAAATTATCGAAAAAATACCATTTTTGGGAAAAATTATTTACCAGCTATTTTATTGCTAAAATCGAATCTTAAGATTGCATATATTAGTAATATGGGGTATGACAAGTCCGCAGAAAGTGTGTTATTTTATTTATAAACAAATTAGCACTCCTAAATCTTCTTTTTTTTTCAATTAGTGGTCTGTAACTCCTATAATTTTTCCTTTGAGCCAAAAACACTCAAATAAAAATTCACCGTAATTTAGTTCTGCACAAAGTTATTTTTTTTCCGATTTCCTTCAACAAAAATTTTACTCAGAAAATCCGAGTTTTCCCAAAAAATCTGCCATTTTCAATTAAAATTTTAGGGAAGTACCTAATTATTTATCAATAATTAAATAATTGAAGACATGAAAGATTTATTATAGTAGATTATACAGAGGGGCTAAATTATGGAATAAATTCATTTCTTTAAAACGGACGATTTTGGAGCAAAATCCCGAAAGAGGTCGATTTTTATTTTTAAATTACAATTTTTTGGCATATATTTCATACTAGTGACGTCATCCATCTGAGCGTGATGACGTAATCGATAATTTTGTTAATGGGAATAGGGGTCGTGTGGTAGGTCATTTGAAAGGGCGTTTAATTCTCTATTCAGTAATATAAACATTCATATTATTAGGTATTTATACAGGGTTGCCAAAAAAAATTTTGAATTAAATTAATTGGCGCAAAAAGAAGAATGTATGTAATTTATTTAACTCAAAATACATTGTACTGCTGTCAGAAAATAGAAAAAAAGGTTTATTTCACAAATAAACATTTCTTTTCGCTTAAATTAAATCACAAACAGCCTCCCTTCTACCTATTGGCAGTTTGAACTTTTAATTTAAGCTAAAAGCAATGTTTATTTGCAAAATAAACATTTTTTTTATATTTTCTGACAGCAATAGAATGTATTTTGAGTTAAATAAATTACATGCATTCTTCTTCTTGCGTCAATTAATTTAATTCAAAAATTTTTTTGGCCTCCCTGTATAAATAATGATATTAATGTTTATAATACTGAATAGAGCATTGAACGCCTTTGTAAATGAGCTACAACACGAACCCATATTCCTATTTAAAAAAATAATTACGTCATCACGCTCGGATGGATGACGTCACTAGTTTGAAATATATGCCAAGAAATTTAATTTAAAAATAAAAATCGACCTGTTTCGGGATTTTTCTCTAAAATCGTCCATTTTAGAGAAAATGAATTTATTCCATAATTTAGCCCCTCTCTGTATATCAGGAGACCGGCGACAATCTAACCAATAGTTTAACAATAATTAAAATGTTAATTAAAAAATTTCGGTCGAAATAATAACCAGAAAGATTATGATACACCAGAATAACTATGATTTTCATATAAAAAAGCACTATACCTATTCAACGTACCTTACAGGATTGAAATTGGACCATTTGAGCGGTCTCAGGAATGTTATAAAGAAACAATTTTTTGGCTTATAAACAAATAGAACCCCTCAGAAAATATTAGATTAAATTAAATTAAGTTAACGCTGTTGAAAAGAGCACGGCTTCTGTGTCCTTTTCGAAGAAAAACAAATTGAATTGCGAGGAGTGATTCCAGGTATAACCGGTCAAATTTGACCGGCATTTGCGACAGAGTTATAAACAACAGGATTTTAATCTTTGAACCATTAGATACCTTTTAATTCCGGTCCTCTTTGTACATACAAATTTTCATATCTTCAAGACACTCATAACAAAAAAGATTTATGTCACTGTCACCAAATTATTTAATTATTGATAAATAATTACTTCCCTCAAATTTTAGTTGAAAATTAAAGATTTTGTTTGGAAAACCCGAATTTTCCGAAGAAAATTTCCGTCGAAGGAAATTGGAATAAATTATCAATGTGCAGAATTAAATTACTGTCAATTTTTATGTGAGTGTTTTGGTTTAAAGTTAAAATTTTCGGAGTTATAGAGCAATAATAAAAAAAAGATTTCGGAGTGCTAATTTGTTTATAAACAAAATAGCACACTTTCTGTGGACTTTGCACAGCTATATTACTAATATAGGAAATCTTAAGATTTGATTTCAGCATGTCCAGCAATAAAATAGCTGGTAATTAATTTTCCTTGTTTTTTACTAATTTTCCCAGATTATTACCTCACATCTTTCATTGAGTTGATGATTCATGTTGTGGACATTCTCAATTATTATATTTCTAATTTAATACTATTCTATCTAATTCCTCAAAACAAGCAAATTTCAATTAAACCCAGCTATATTATAATACCTTTTGATTTAGTTTTCCTTGCAAGAAATAAACAAAACACATCTAAACTAAACCTAACCTCGCTTTTGGCCATTCATTCATCTCCGTGTCAAATAATTTCGACAGTCGCCATATTGAAAGCGACTTGTTTTTGGTCGAAATTTGGGCCCTGATTCTAAATCAAATTTCGACCAAAAACAAGTCGCTTTCAATATGGCGACTGTCGAAATTATTTGACACGGAGATGAATGAATGGCCAAAAGCGAGGTTAGGTTTAGTTTAGATGTGTTTTGTTTATTTCTTGCAAGGAAAACTAAATCAAAAGGTATTATAATATAGCTGGGTTTAATTGAAATTTGCTTGTTTTGAGGAATTAGATAGAATAGTATTAAATTAGAAATATAATAATTGAGAATGTCCACAACATGAATCATCAACTCAATGAAAGATGTGAGGTAATAATCTGGGAAAATTAGTAAAAAACAAGGAAAATTAATTACCAGCTATTTTATTGCTGGACATGCTGAAATCAAATCTTAAGATTTCCTATATTAGTAATATAGCTGTGCAAAGTCCACAGAAAGTGTGCTATTTTGTTTATAAACAAATTAGCACTCCGAAATCTTTTTTTTTATTATTGCTCTATAACTCCGAAAATTTTAACTTTAAACCAAAACACTCACATAAAAATTGACAGTAATTTAATTCTGCACATTGATAATTTATTCCAATTTCCTTCGACGGAAATTTTCTTCGGAAAATTCGGGTTTTCCAAACAAAATCTTTAATTTTCAACTAAAATTTGAGGGAAGTAATTATTTATCAATAATTAAATAATTTGGTGACAGTGACATAAATCTTTTTTGTTATGAGTGTCTTGAAGATATGAAAATTTGTATGTACAAAGAGGACCGGAATTAAAAGGTATCTAATGGTTCAAAGATTAAAATCCTGTTGTTTATAACTCTGTCGCAAATGCCGGTCAAATTTGACCGGTTATACCTGGAATCACTCCTCGCAATTCAATTTGTTTTTCTTCGAAAAGGACACAGAAGCCGTGCTCTTTTCAACAGCGTTAACTTAATTTAATTTAATCTAATATTTTCTGAGGGGTTCTATTTGTTTATAAGCCAAAAAATTGTTTCTTTATAACATTCCTGAGACCGCTCAAATGGTCCAATTTCAATCCTGTAAGGTACGTTGAATAGGTATAGTGCTTTTTTATATGAAAATCATAGTTATTCTGGTGTATCATAATCTTTCTGGTTATTATTTCGACCGAAATTTTTTAATTAACATTTTAATTATTGCTAAACTATTGGTTAGATTGTCGCCGGTCTCCTGATATACAGAGAGGGGCTAAATTATGGAATAAATTCATTTTCTCTAAAATGGACGATTTTAGAGAAAAATCCCGAAACAGGTCGATTTTTATTTTTAAATTAAATTTCTTGGCATATATTTCAAACTAGTGACGTCATCCATCCGAGCGTGATGACGTAATTATTTTTTTAAATAGGAATATGGGTTCGTGTTGTAGCTCATTTACAAAGGCGTTCAATGCTCTATTCAGTATTATAAACATTAATATCATTATTTATACAGGGAGGCCAAAAAAAAATTTGAATTAAATTAATTGACGCAAGAAGAAGAATGCATGTAATTTATTTAACTCAAAATACATTCTATTGCTGTCAGAAAATAGAAAAAAATGTTTATTTTGCAAATAAACATTGCTTTTAGCTTAAATTAAAAGTTCAAACTGCCAATAGGTAGGAGGGAGGCTGTTTGTGATTTAATTTAAGCGAAAAGAAATGTTTATTTGTGAAATAAACCTTTTTTTCTATTTTCTGACAGCAGTACAATGTATTTTGAGTTAAATAAATTACATACATTCTTCTTGTTGCGCCAATTAATTTAATTCAAAATTTTTTTTGGCAACCCTGTATAAATACCTAATGATATTAATGTTTATATTACTGAATAGAGAATTAAACGCCCTTTCAAATGACCTACCACACGACCCCTATTCCCATTAACAAAATTATCGATTACGTCATCACGCTCAGATGGATGACGTCACTAGTATGAAATATATGCCAAAAAATTGTAATTTAAAAATAAAAATCGACCTCTTTCGGGATTTTGCTCCAAAATCGTCCGTTTTAAAGAAATGAATTTATTCCATAATTTAGCCCCTCTGTATAATCTACTATTCTCCTTTTCATGAACATTTTTCAGTGCGTCACAAATTATAGAAAAAAAGGTAAGTCCGTGATAACACACATTTATGACATTTATTCTAACGTGACATTTTAGTTAAATCTGACAGTTGTCAAATTTTATTTTCAATTTGGAATAAAACCAAATCAATTGTGTCTATTGCATTTATAAAATGGTATTTTCTTTCATTTGTATAGTCTTGTAAATTGTACAGATTATATTGATAATATTATTATTTTATTTAATAAATACCACCGAACTAAAATAATTACCAAATTATTCACAGACGTGCCTTTTTTTCTGTCACATACAATTTAATGCGTTAGAGAGAAATCGAAAAACTGTGACGCACTGAAAAATGATCATGAGAAAAAGAATATAATAAATCTTTCATGTCTTCAATTATTTAATTATTGATAAATAATTAGGTACTTCCCTAAAATTTTAATTGAAAATGGCAGATTTTTTGGGAAAACTCGGATTTTCTGAGTAAAATTTTTGTTGAAGGAAATCGGAAAAAAAATAACTTTGTGCAAAACTAAATTACGGTGAATTTTTATTTGAGTGTTTTTGGCTCAAAGGAAAAATTATAGGAGTTACAGACCACTAATTGAAAAAAAAAGAAGATTTAGGAGTGCTAATTTGTTTATAAATAAAATAACACACTTTCTGCGGACTTGTCATACCCCATATTACTAATATATGCAATCTTAAGATTCGATTTTAGCAATAAAATAGCTGGTAAATAATTTTTCCCAAAAATGGTATTTTTTCGATAATTTTCCCAAACTATCAACAAAATCCAAGAAACCGAAGCGCCAACCCAAATTCTGAGCAGTCTCAACATGATAAGGTTAATATCCCCAAGAACTCTCCGGCTGTCATGGCGGTGTCGAAATAAAATTGCGACTGTCGAAATGAATTAGAATCAGGGCCTTGATTTAGAATCAGGGCCCAGGGCCCTGATTCTAATTCATTTCGACAGTCGCAATTTCATTTCGACACCGCGCGATTCTTGGGGATATTAACCTTATTATGTTGAGACTGCTCAGAATTTGGGTTGGCGCTTCGGTTTCTTGGATTTTGTTGATAGTCTGGGAAAATTATCGAAAAAATACCATTTTTGGGAAAAATTATTTACCAGCTATTTTATTGCTAAAATCGAATCTTAAGATTGCATATATTAGTAATATGGGGTATGACAAGTCCGCAGAAAGTGTGTTATTTTATTTATAAACAAATTAGCACTCCTAAATCTTCTTTTTTTTTTCAATTAGTGGTCTGTAACTCCTATATTTTTTCCTTTGAGCCAAAAACACTCAAATAAAAATTCACCGTAATTTAGTTCTGCACAAAGTTATTTTTTTTCCGATTTCCTTCAACAAAAATTTTACTCAGAAAATCCGAGTTTTCCCAAAAAATCTGCCATTTTCAATTAAAATTTTAGGGAAGTACCTAATTATTTATCAATAATTAAATAATTGAAGACATGAAAGATTTATTATAGTAGATTATACAGAGGGGCTAAATTATGGAATAAATTCATTTCTTTAAAACGGACGATTTTGGAGCAAAATCCCGAAAGAGGTCGATTTTTATTTTTAAATTACAATTTTTTGGCATATATTTCATACTAGTGACGTCATCCATCTGAGCGTGATGACGTAATCGATAATTTTGTTAATGGGAATAGGGGTCGTGTGGTAGGTCATTTGAAAGGGCGTTTAATTCTCTATTCAGTAATATAAACATTAATATCATTAGGTATTTATACATGGTTGCCAAAAAAAAATTTTGAATTAAATTAATTGGCGCAAAAAGAAGAATGTATGTAATTTATTTAACTCAAAATACATTGTACTGCTGTCAGAAAATAGAAAAAAAGGTTTATTTCACAAATAAACATTTCTTTTCGCTTAAATTAAATCACAAACAGACTCCCTCCTACCTATTGGCAGTTTGAACTTTTAATTTAAGCTAAAAGCAATGTTTATTTGCAAAATAAACATTTTTTTCTATTTTCTGACAGCAATACAATGTATTTTGAGTTAAATAAATTACATGCATTCTTCTTCTTGCGTCAATTAATTTAATTCAAAATTTTTCTTGGCCTCCCTGTATAAATAATGAAACTTATGTTTATAATACTGAATAGAGAATTGAACGCCTTTGTAAATGAGCTACAACACGAACCCATATTCCTATTTAAAAAAATAATTACGTCATCACGCTCGGATGGATGACGTCACTAGTTTGAAATATATGCCAAGAAATTTAATTTAAAAATAAAAATCGACCTGTTTCGGGATTTTTCTCTAAAATCGTCCATTTTAGAGAAAATGAATTTATTCCATAATTTAGCCCCTCTCTGTATATCAGGAGACCGGCGACAATCTAACCAATAGTTTAGCAATAATTAAAATGTTAATTAAAAAATTTCGGTCGAAATAATAACCAGAAAGATTATGATACACCAGAATAACTATGATTTTCATATAAAAAAGCACTATACCTATTCAACGTACCTTACAGGATTGAAATTGGACCATTTGAGCGGTCTCGGGAATGTTATAAAGAAACAATTTTTTGGCTTATAAACAAATAGAACCCCTCAGAAAATATTAGATTAAATTAAATTAAGTTAACGCTGTTGAAAAGAGCACGGCTTCTGTGTCCTTTTCGAAGAAAAACAAATTGAATTGCGAGGAGTGATTCCAGGTATAACCGGTCAAATTTGACCGGCATTTGCGACAGAGTTATAAACAACAGGATTTTAATCTTTGAACCATTAGATACCTTTTAATTCCGGTCTTCTTTGTACATACAAATTTTCATATCTTCAAGACACTCATAACAAAAAAGATTTATGTCACTGTCACCAAATTATTTAATTATTGATAAATAATTACTTCCCTCAAATTTTAGTTGAAAATTAAAGATTTTGTTTGGAAAACCCGAATTTTCCGAAGAAAATTTCCGTCGAAGGAAATTGGAATAAATTATTAATGTGCAGAATTAAATTACTGTCAATTTTTATGTGAGTGTTTTGGTTTAAAGTTAAAATTTTCGGAGTTTTAGAGCAATAATAAAAAAAAAGATTTCGGAGCGCTAATTTGTTTATAAACAAAATAGCACACTTTCTGTGGACTTTGCACAGCTATATTACTAATATAGGAAATCTTGAAGATTTTATTTCAGCATGTCCAGCAATAAAATAGCTGGTAATTAATTTTCCTTGTTTTTTACTAATTTTCCCAGATTATTACCTCACATCTTTCATTGAGTTGATGATTCATGTTGTGGACATTCTCAATTATTATATTTCTAATTTAATACTATTCTATCTAATTCCTCAAAACAAGCAAATTTCAATTAAACCCAGCTATATTATAATACCTTTTGATTTAGTTTTCCTTGCAAGAAATAAACAAAACACATCTAAACTAAACCTAACCTCGCTTTTGGCCATTCATTCATCTCCGTGTCAAATAATTTCGACAGTCGCCATCGCCATATTGAAAGCGACTTGTTTAGTGTCGAAATTTGATTTAGAATCAGGGCCCTGTACTCCGAAAAGTACCTCTCTGGTACCCACTGCATTAGTGAACCGTGAACCCGAACTATTTGTCCGATATTTTTGTTCCTCGCATTTCCACTGGCGAAGCGTCCATGTAACCACTGTTACCATTAGTAACAGTTAAAAATCTTGCAAATAAATATTTTATGACAATGAATAATTTTATTTACAAATATTTTTACTAATAGAAATATATTATTATATTATGTGGTAATAGTACCTAACTCAGTAAATAGCCAACTATTCGTAGAGACGAAAATATTGGCGAGTTTATGTGACTCAGTTGCACTTTATTATACTCTGTTACCAGACTCATTTCTGGTTACAATGGTTATATACCCACGCTGGCGCTCGGGACCGGCTAGTGACTGAAAATTTTGAAGAAGCGACGGCATAAGCGCGCTGTATATCAATAGCGCTGTTACCAAATTTAAAATTGGTGAAAGTACCTATAAAAAGTGTGCGTGCAGTTAACCATGGATGAGTGTCGCTTCTTAATCGATCAACTACTTAAAAAGTAATTCTCCTTGTATAAGTTGTAAGAAAAAAAAATGAGATTAAAAATGAAAGACCTATTTTAAACAATTTAAAAAAGGAATCAACAAAAGTAGTTCGATATTTTAAATTTAGTTGGTACAGTGAAAATCCTTGGTTATATTATGGTTGCAAGAAAAATATACTGTATTGTTGACCGTGTCTTCTGGTTTCTACAGAAAAATGGGTGGACCAGGTTCACGATTTAAATAGTGTTAGATTTTTAAAAAGGAGACATGTTCTCCGTTACCTACATGTAAGATGTATACCCAATTTCATTCAGTTTGGCAAAACAAAAATCAAAAGTTCTCTTAACCAAGCTTTTGAAGCAAATATTGCTAAACATAATGAGTTTGTTAAAAAAATAGATAGGTATATCCTTAGCACACGTATAATAGATACTGTATGTTTTTGGGCCAAACAAAAACTAGCGTTTCGTGGTCATTTTGAGTGCGACGACTCTGACAATCGAGGCAATTACAGGGAATTGTTAACATTAATTGCCAAAAAAGATCAAAATTTTTGTCAACATCTAGAAACATCTGTTTTTTTTTTCGAGTGTTTCAAGTGATATACAAAATGATATTATTGAAGCTACACTCACCGGCACAAAATTCTGCTACCCAAAATTTTTGATTAAGTTTAACAATTTATAACTTTATTATTTGTGCTCCGATTTTCAAGATTCTTACACCAGTTTGTAGGTACATGTATTGATATTGTTTGATATTATTCCGGTAACAAAAAATTTTGCTTGCATGTCATTGTTCAGGGGTGAAAGGAAGCGTTGTATTTTCTCCTAATTTTTAAAAAATTTGTGGAAAAATGGAATAGCTGATTTTGTTTCATAGTCCTGTCATATTTTTCCGGAGGCATCACCAACATTTTGTTTTTTGAATTATCCGAATATCTTTTTTCTTGTAAGAGCTGTACCATTTTTTGTAAATAAAAACACTGATTGACTCATACAATTGAGGTTGGATTGATAAGATTAGAATGGCCCGCATGCAGCCCAGATCTCAATCATATTGAGCATTTATGGGATGAATAAAAAAGCTATTTGCCGTCATCCTAGGCCTCCAGAAAAATTGGTACAGTTATGGCCCTGGTAGAGGAATATCGGGCTATTCCCCAGGCAAGGAAAACACATCTTTATTAGATGCTAAACATATTGCGAGCAGTCGTTGCTGCAAGAGGTGGATATAACCGCTATTGAATTGTTTTGTTTTGTTGTTAAATTTGTTTTGTTTTGTTAATTTTAGTGCGTTTGATATTTTTAATTAAATAAACCTTCAAAGCAGTGTTTTTGATTACAGCTCTTACAAGAAAAGAGATATTCAGATAATTCAAAAAACAAGACCTTAGTGATACCTCCAGGATGATACAAAAGGAGTATGAAACAAAATCAGCCCTCCAATTTTTCCACAGAATTTTTTAAAGTTAGGAGAAAAAACAACGCTTACATTCACCCCCGTATAATGCCATCTAAGCAAAAATTTTTTGTTACCGGAATAATAGCAATTATTGACATCAATACATGTACAGCTGGTTCCAAAAAAAACTGATACGACTCTTAAAGCGTATTTTCTAGAAAATTGAGCAGTGTACTTTCTTCTTCTTCTTCTTTTTGTTTTTGGTCTCGCTGCAAGGCAATTACCAGCACGATTTATAGGCGATCTTGAGGTAGTCTGGCTCTAAGCCACATCAAAATCGCTGACTATGTTCTTGTAAAAAGATTTTAATGAGGTGTGATATAATGAATATGAGTTTAATTATATTTAATTTATTATATTTTGAAGGATAAATACTTTTTTCTATGGATGCTATACAATGTGCAACTTCTCTCACTACTTACATACATTCAAAAACGAACAATTTCTCAGGCAGTGAGAAAAGTCGGCCATTGCAGTGAGAAATATTTTTTCTCACGGGTTCACCGCCGGTTTACATACAATTAGGGTCGCCATTTCCATGGTAACATGCACAATACAAACACAATTATTTTTGTCAAATAAAATGTGTTCAAACTTGTCAAAACTTATCAAAAATTACCTTTTAAGACTATTCAACTGTGAATTATAATTTTAAATAAATAAAGTAAATAAATATTACGAATATTAAATACCTATGTGTATATATGTATTTTGTTTCAATTTAGGCATATAATATACCTACCTAAATTATTTAATTTTGAAATTTGAACTCTTGACTAAAACGCATCCATAGAAAAAGTACAGTGTACAACACGAGAGAAAATGACATATTTCTCTCTCGCTTGATTTTCGGCACTCGCCTCGTACCTCGGCTCGTGCCAACAAACTTCTGCGCTCGTGAGAAATATGTCTTTTTTCTCTCTTGTTGTACAATATACTAATTATTTACATACTAATTATTATTTACATACTGTCACTGCCAAATCTTAAAATTTGTCAGATAACTTCAACCTCAAGAAATGGCTGTTTGTTTGTTTATTTTATTATTTGTCTGTTATAATAAATATAATATAATGTCAGACCAATCATACACTGCTCAAAATGATCAAATCTTACTTAGAGTCGTATCAGTTTTTTTAGGAACCAGTTTGTACCTACAAACTCGTGCAAGAATCTTGAAAATCGAAGTACAAATAATAAAGTTATAAATTGTCAAACTTAATCAAAAATTTTGGGTGGCGGAATTTTGTGCCAATGAGTGCATATATACATTTAGCCATATCTTCATTTTTTTAATTAAGATTTTTTTGCATCTGGTTTTGGTAACACTTCAGAAAAAGTCACGCGTTGCCACTGCGCATTTCTGATAAATTCTTCCATGAACATTGTTCGATATTCTTCTCACTTTTTAGCCCCCTGGCAATAA
Source organism: Diabrotica virgifera virgifera (assembly GCF_917563875.1). Lineage (NCBI taxonomy): Eukaryota > Metazoa > Arthropoda > Insecta > Coleoptera > Chrysomelidae > Diabrotica > Diabrotica virgifera. The sequence goes on along the minus strand of NC_065443.1, from coordinate 13,183,694 downwards.
ATGGATAAATGCAGATAAATGATACCGTGAGTTTAATTCGCGTTACACAATTAGGCTTCTTGCTGTTGCTTATCTAAAAGCCAAATGATTTTGCACGAGATCTCCGAGTGCGATTAGAAATTTAAAACGCAGAGACAGATGTTCGAAAGTCGGTATCTTAATTTTTTCTGTATTGTATTAAAAGCCATCACATCACAATGATTCCCTTCATTAGGACACCACTAATTTACAGAGTCATTTTCGAAGCCCGTATCTTCCGTGATAATTCTAATTAAAAGCAATGCCAGTGATTAAACAAAATAAGAGATTTGACGTATCAAAGTAGGCACAAATGAAACTTAATTAATTAATGTTCAAATCAAGAGAAAACAGTAGATTGAAAAAATGCTCGTTTAGTGACTTTTGTAAGAACATGAGGGCTTGTGTCGCTTGAAAAATCATTCGGGACTGTTTTATGGTACATATCGAAAAAAATCTCATTTACGAGGATGAGGATGAATGTGGGTTGACGGTTTAAATTGTTTTTTTTTGTTGACAGAATGATTAGGAATTGTATAGAGGACATTATGCTGTCTAATAACTTATGAATTTAATTTAAAAGTCATTTGAGGGGAGAACCTATGTAGTAGATGTACAATATATTTACTTTTAATACGTTAAAGGACTTTAACACTAGCAACTTATTAGCGTAATATTTTTTAGCAAATTTGTGAAAAAATTTGACAGTAATTTATAAAAATATTGAGTCGATGGATGAAGACCAACAATTTAATATCTTTTAGTACATAGTAGTACATAAATGCAAGCCGCACAAAACAGAGAAATATGGAAAGAGCTGAGGGAGACCTATGTCCAGCAGTGGACGCGTACGGGTTGATGATGAGTACATAAATATGGAGAACGCTGCGTACACAGAGAATGTTGTGACTACCGCACCATTTTTTCTTGACTAGGCATTAGCAAGCTGCCATATTAATAATATCAAAATTCAGTTGCTCCACTTCTTTATTTTTTTATAATACGATAGTGATAAGTGATAATGCGTCTAGGTTTTCTTGACCCTTTGACCTTCAATATATGTATCTTTATTCTTTTTAACGCCAAAAAAGACCGCTCGCCTGACGCATTAGAAATTGGTATCGTCAAATAAACTTGCAGTAAAGTTAAAATTGGCAAAAGTTGCCTTTATATCCTGGATGACACCAAATTTTCAAATGTTTATTCAAATTTTGGCATAACGTTATAAAATAAATAATTTTATTATGCAAGTTCTCTTTGGTTTCATCAACATCTTTTTTATATTCCTCACATAAAATATTAATTCACTTTTTACTTTTTGACTTCTTCTTTATTTAGCGTATAAAAACATCTACGAGCTGATGTAACATCTTTGTAGCATTATATTCTCTTTAAAAGATCTTGAGAAATATTGTGGCATATAACATTAAATAGGTAATACTTCAATTCTGAATATCTCTTGCCCCTTAAAAATTGTTTCACTTTCAACTGCTTGTAAACAACAGCTGTAAAAGCAACAAGCCGTATAGCAGAAGACCCGTTGCAAGGCCGCCGAAAAGGTGGAAAGACAATGTACAGCCAACAACAACTGAAACAGAATAAGAGGCAGACAAACAGGAGTAATCCTAGTCGCACAAAGAAGAAGAAGAATATTTATCCATATAATAGCAGTTAAATATTGCATTGTTAGCAAGTTCTGAGCTATTCTGCAAAGTTCAGGTGCCTAGGTAGCCTAGAACTCTGTTAAAAATGGATTACAAAATTTGCGGAGACAGTGACAAAGACCAAGCCAAGTATATACAGGGTGCGCCAAACCTCTGGTCTTCTTTAATTACGGCTAAACTATGAGATATACAAAAAAATGTTTATAACAAAACTAATGTGTATCAAAGAGGTCTATAATTTAAAATTATTTCCAATTATACAGGGTGAGTCAGAACGACGGTATGAACCAAAGATGTATTTTTTTAAATGGAACACCTTGTATATTAAATCATTTTTGAATATATTATTTAAAAATATGAAAAATTTGTATAAGGTCTTATAGGCCTAAAGTTAATAATTTTCGAAATATTTACATTTTTATTGAGAAAAATGGTAATATTTATAGGGCTGTGGATTATGTTTCCAAAGAAATAAAAATTTAGGTGATAGGTCAAAGTTTTTAAAATATAGTGTTATTTTTAAATAATTTAATATTTTTTACTTTTAGCCATAAATTATACAGTGTGATCACTATTTGCAAATACAAAATTTTCTCATTTTTTTTAAATGGGACACCCTGTATATTAATTTTGCGTTTTGTAGTAAATATTATAACCTTTCTTTTGGTATAGGTTGTATGTACCTAGCATGTTTCGTTTTGTAGATATTTTAAAAAAACTATAGATTTTACGTTTTTGCGGATTTTTTATTTAAAAATTTTTTTGCAAAAAAAATAATTATAATCTGGTTTTAGAAACATACACTAAAATATAAAATATGAAAATAAAAACGTAATTAAAGATTAAAATAAATCGTATGCTAGTACAATTCAATTGAATTTAATAACTATAAATTATTTTACAAAAAATGTTTTACCATATTAATGAATGCATAAATTAGTTACTAAATTAAATAAACAACCAAATTTTAAATCAACCGTAGTAATTTTTCTACTACAGCAACTTTCCTGTACCAAATTAATTATTAGTTAAATTGTATTTAGTTAAACTTTTAATTTACCTTTTAAATTTACTTACATACATCTTGAGAATATAAAAATTATTATAAAGTATGCTTTGAAACAAATGAATGTTAAATGTATCAGCCAAATTATTTCTTAATATAAATAGTATTTACTGGTGTCACAAAAACTGGTAATACTTTTGAAGTTGAAATTTTTGTAACAATTTTTTATATTTTAAATTTTAATTTTTTAACCAAAAAATTTTTGGATATGACATTTGTTTTGGGCGAAACCATTAGAAATTATTACCAGCTTTTTTGACACGAGTAGGTACATAGATACTATTTACTTCTTAATATACTTCCATAACGTTCATTTGTTTCAAAGCATACTTTATACGTTCTCAAGATGTAGGTAAATTAAAAAGTTATTAACTGATCTTACTCGTAAATACAATATAACTAACAATTAATTTGGTACAGGAAAGTTGCTGCGGTAGAAGAATTACTACGATTGATTTAAAATTTGGTTGTTTATTTAATTTAGTAACTAATTTATGTATTCATTAATATGGTAAAATATTTTTTGTAAAATAATTTAAAGTTATTAAATTCAATTGAATTATACTAGCATACGATTTATTTTAATCTTTAATTACGTTTTTATTTTCATATTCTATATTTTAGTGTATGTTTCTAAAACCAGATTATAATTATTTTTTTTGCAAAAAAATTTTTAAATAAAAAATCCGCAAAAACGTAAAATCTATAGTTTTTTTAAAATATCTACAAAACGAAACAGGCTAGGTACATACAACCTTATACCAAAAGAAAGGTTGTAATATTTACTACAAATCGCAAAACTAATATACAGGGTGTCCCATTTAAAAAAAATGAGAAAATTTTGTATTTGCAAATAGTGATCGCACTGTATATTTTACGGCTAAAAGTAAAAAATATTAAATTATTTAAAAATAACACTATATTTTAAAAACTTTGACCTATCACCTAAATTTTTATTTCCTTGGAAACATAATCCACCACCCTATAAATATTACCATTTTTCTCAATAAAAATGTAAATATTTCGAAAATTATTAACTTTAGGCCTATAAGACCTTATACAAATTTTTCATATTTTTAAATAATATATTTAAAAATGATTTAATATGCAGGGTGTTCCATTTAAAAAAATACAACTTTGGTTCATACCGTCGTTCTGACTCACCCTGTATAATTGAAAATAATTTTAAATTATAGACCTCTTTGATACACATTAGTTTTGTTATAAACATTTTTTTGTATATCTCATAGTTTAGCCGTAATCAAAGAAGACCAGAGGTTTGGCGCACCCTGTATAAAAACGTTTTAAAAAGTACCTATCTCCTAGATAAAACTCCTAAAATTAATCAATTTTGGTTTTAAGGGTGGTTTTTTAAGACAAATTTTATATAGAAGGACAAAGAATCGTTCACGTACCTTACCTTAAATCTAATTCCCGAGGATCCCTTTGAATAAAAGTAAAGACCGTCGTATTACGGTGACAAGACTTTATCCGGCACGAAAAATAGCCCAACATGCAATATTCAAGTGCGTATAAATAATACATGAATATATGTGGAACTCTTCTTTTCAATTCCCATGAAATCTCTAAACCGAGCTGAGCAGAACGAAGTTTGATACACATTCTGTGTAACGGGAATAGAAACGTAATCTCGTGTCAGAGCCAGCGATAGATGACTCCCCCATCTGTTCCCAAGAACGGAATCTCCCACGAAGTTACGTGAAGTGTAGTTATGGGACAAACTACCCCTGCTTTCTATCGACAATCGTTCTGTTTATGTCCTTTCTATTTAAAAGGTTGTTATATGCGTTTCAAGAGGGTATTGAGCTGATCAATTCCTCAAATCGCCGTTTTAGCAAACATAAATTAGACATTCATACATTTCATACATGTCAATAAGTGTTAAAATTTATTTATCACGGCTATTAGTGGAGTCACTGAAGGTGGATATGAGCTATTACCTCCGATTTCGTTGAACCTCCATCGATTTGCATGAAAATCCATGCAATGAATGAAGTTTTCTTGAGAAAAATGAATGTTTTTAACCAATTTTTCATCAATAACTCAAAAAGTGTAAGTTTTTACAAAAAAGTTATTATTATCAAAATTGAAGCTAATAAAAAATGAAATAAACCCCTTACTAGAAAAACCTTTTAGTTTTAACCAAAAATGAGTTATAGGTAATTGAATGTATATTTTTTTCGGCGAGTAAAAAACTCTCAAGTATTCAAGCTGAAATAAAGGGAAATTGATGCGTTTTATAACATAAACTTATTAAACATTTTTCAAAGTACTTAAAAATACCTATCAAATGAGTCCCCGAACATGTTGATAGCGTTAAAATTTATGCTCCAAATTTTTTTCAAAATTTATCTTTTAAAAATTTTTCCAAAAAAGGTTATTGTTTTTTTTTAATAACTCCGTTCGTGTTTACGATATCAGGTTCATGTAAAAACTTTTTGAAAGATAATTCCAAGTGCTATTTAAGGACGTTGAACCCAATCTTTTAAACCCCTTACTTTTTTAAAAATAAAAGGTTAAATGACCCCGGTTTCATGGTTACCACAGCAAAATTTAAAATTTAAACGTTTCTATCTCGGTTATTTTTTACCCTATAGAAATAGTAAAACAGGTAAAATATTTGGCACAGAAAAAACTAAAATTTGATTATATATAATTTTTTACATATATTGAGTATTTTTGGAGTTATTATCAAAAGAATATGAGAATTAAAATAATTTTAAAAAGCATGATTTTTTAAATTATACCTTTTTTTTCAAAAATATGCATTCTAAACTGGTCAAAATTATCGAAAACATTACTTATGCTAATATAAATAAGTTCTTGTAAGGATTACTATAAATTTTAATTTTTGTGGAAATGGCACATGTTTTATTTTTCACTTTTTCCTAAAAGATTCGAAACGGTTCTTTTATTATCATTATAACTTGCTTAATTTTGACGCTATTACCTTATTCTGAAGCTCATTTGATAGGTATTCCGAAGTACTTTGATAAATGTTTAGCAGGAATATTTTATACATTGCATCGTTTTCCCGTTATTTAAGCTTGAATACTTAGATTTGAGTACTCGTCGAAAAAAATTCACATTCAATTGCCAATAACTGACTTTGAACAACTAACACTAGTTTAGTTTTTTATGGGAGGAATGTATTGAATGTTTTATTATCTTCAATTTAAGTACTAATAAGTTTTTGTAAAAGCTTATAGTTTTTGATTTATACGTGAAAAACCAATTTAAAACATGCATTTTTTTTACGAAAAAATAAAATTTTTGGTCTTTAATAACTCAAAAAGTGTTGATTTATTTGAATAACTTTATATCACAAATTTTGCTTATAATTTGTCCCTCAATCGACTTATGGTATTATTTTTAATAAAATAATTTTCACCCCCGAGAAGGGGTGGCATCCACCCCCAGGGTAAAAGCGCAAGTTGGCATCATGTCACCTTTGTTCCTTGAGGTATCCTCTAATTACTCACCAATTTTCATAAAAATCGATGGAGGTTCAACGAAATCGGAGGTGAAAACCTTCAGTGACTGCACTATATATCATAGTTATAAATAAGCAACTTGATAAACGAACAGTAGGTAAAGGGAGAAAAACTAAAATGTCGGTACCTAGTTTAATGCTGTTCGGAGTTTCTTAAGGCTCCAACCTAGCCTTTACTCTTTTGAAATTTATAGATGACCTTTCACGACAATTGCTTATTCCAGTTGTGGCATTATAATTTTCTAGCCCTTAAGCCTTTTGGTCAGCAAAGTAATAAGCGATATTATCTTTTGAATGTGCATATCATTAACTAAAACGTTACGTTTTTTTTGAGAACTTCATCTAATTTACATTTACGAGAAATATTATAGAGAAAAATAAGAGTATAAAAGTGTTAAAACCTCCAAACAACAAAGGCCGACGACAGGTACATCAGATAAAAGATAAAAATGGAATCATTATAAATGACAAAGCTAGATATCAAACATTGTTGAAGATCACTATACAGAATTATACTCGTCCAGTGTAGCAGAACCTAAAACCTACGAAGCCTACGATATGAAACGAAGAATACTAAATGTAGGATCTGAAACACAACCAGAAATTACTAACGAGGAAGTTATAACTGCCTTAAAACAGATGAAAAATGGAAAAACTCCTGGAGACGACAGACTAACAAAGGAATGATTACAGCTGGAGGTCAAACAATTTTGGAGGCAGTTAAAATCTTAATGAACAAGTGTCCCTTTGGGGGTGCTATTCCAAACTCCTGGCAAAATACACAAGCAAGGAGACAAACACAAACTCGAAAATTACAGACCAATAAGCCTGTTACCACATCCGTACAAATTGCTTATCAAAATAATTACTTAGGGCCGGTTGTTCGAACGCTAATCAACAATGATCATTATCAAGTATTTAATTACTTTCACCAACTGTCAATGTCTACTTTGTTTGGGTTGCTGAATTACAATTATGAAATTACTTAATTAATTATGTTAATAATTGTTATGTTAATTGATTACCTAATCTCATAATTATAATCAATTATGTTTTCAGCAACCCAATAAAAGTTGACATTGACAGTTTTGGTGACAGTAATTAAATATTTGATAGTGATCATTGTTGATTAGCGTTCGAACAACCGGCCCATGACTATCAAATAAATTCGATAGTTACCAGCCTGTTGAACAAGCGGAATTCCGCAAAGGTTATGTTATAGTACCTACCATAGAACACCTCTAGATAATAAGGACACTTATCGAAAAGTGTAATGAATACAATGAACCTCTTCATTTGGAATTTGTGGATTACGATAAGCCATTCGATTCCATAGAACTCTGGGCCATATTAGAGGGAATGAATAACGCAAGCATTGATTCTAGATATAGAATACTCCTCAAGTACATATACAATAATGCAACTATGCAAATAAATGTATCAGAAGGACTAACAACAAGAAAAATAACAAAGGATAGAGGAGTTAGACAGGGAGACACTGTTTCTCCAAAATTATTTACTCTTGCATTAGAAGATGTGTTCAAGAAGTTAAATTGGGAACAACGTGGAATTAAAACTGATGACAGATTTATAAATAAGTCATCTAAGATTTGCCGATGACATAGTACTCATAAGCAACAATACAGCAGAACTTATCTACACGCTAAAGGAGCTTACAAGAATCTGAAAAAGTCGGTTTAAAAATGAACTTAAATAAAACAAAAGTGATGAAAAATCAAGATATCACAATCGACTTAGATGGAAGTGATATCGAAAGTGTCGAAAAGTATATATACATAGGTCACACGATCAAACTAGGCAAACAGAATCAAACTGCAGAAATAATTAGAAGAATCCGAATGACTTGGGCAGCAATAGGAAGACTCAGTGATGTGTTAAAAAACAAAAAGATACCAATAAATCTGAAAAAGAATATTCAACAATTATATTCTATACCAATTATTATGATCTATGGAATGGAGGCGACACTTACCGAGGTATCATCCAATAGATTAAAAATTACACAGAGGGCGATCGAACGAGCGTTGTTAGAGGAGTATCTCTGACCAGAGTTGCCAGATGTGATTTTATAAATCCCCCTTATAGAACCTGAAATTCCTTCAAATTGAAGCTCAAATGCTCCAAATTAGAATTTTTGCCGCATTTTAATAAATTAGTAGTCAAATGTACTGTAACAGTAAACCAAAATTTTATACTGCTTATCAACAGAGAGCCCTGGAAATAATTCATAGGTCCTATCGTCTTCGATTATATGAGAGTCAGGGCCGCCGCTACTATGTGTGCAAAGTGTGCATCGCACACGGGCGGCCGATTATAGGGTCGGCCAAAAGCAGGCCACCGATGATATATAATACTTTTTTATAACGAAAATAAATTCAAAAAATTAAATAGTAATGATTCAGATATTTCTATAAACTCTACTTAATATTCCAAATAATCTAAACAAAAATGCCAGAAAATGTTATTTATTATATGAACTGCCCTTTTGCAGCTGTAGTCATAAAGGAGTTCCGGGAATACTTTTTAATTCAAAGTGGCTGGCGGCTTTTGGACTTTTAAGATATTTTTATTTACTTGGTCCATATGCGATTTTTTTAAATTCTGAACATTTATGATTTGTTAAGAGAGTAGGATACGACAATAGGATACTTTCCGAGAATTTTGATAAGTGTTTGTTAAGTTGCTCTCATTGAGTAATAAAAAAGTCTTTTTTATTACTCGATGGTTTAAAAAAATCTTTTTTATTACTCGAGCTATAATATTGTTCCTTTATGCTTATGTATGGTTATAGATGGGTTACAGTTCAGTCTAAGTTGAGAATTTGATGATTTTAGACACACGATTTTGTTTGTAATATTTACCTGTAATATATAGTATACAGTAGTGTGACCGTTTTTTTTGCACACTACTGTATTTCAAATGGGCCTGGATCCCGCGTACCAAAAAAAGTTGATTAATAGCAAGCTGAAAATGTGTTAATAGCCTAACGGTGTCTAGTCGGGCAAACTTTGATGTACGGGAACACTGGAACAGGGTAAGTTTTAATTGTGGAACAGTTTAAAAATTTGGAACGTCAGATTACGAAAACGTCCCATGTATTTTGTCGGACAGAACATCCAATTGATTTGTTACCCTTTCATTAAACTCTCATGCAAAAATCAGACTGCTATTACCAATACCAACCAACATGATTCCTGTCATTTAAAATGTTTTTCGTGTTTCACTCATTAAAATGCCCAGTTGGTGACAAACGCCAGTCTGATTTTTGTATGAGAGTTTAATGAAATGGTAACAAATCATTGGAAGTTCTGTCCGACAAAATACATGGAAGATTTCGTAGTCTGACGTTCCAAATTTTTAACCTGTTCCACAATTAAAACTTCCCCTTTTCCAGTGTTCCCATAAATCAAAGTTTGTCCTACTAGACACCGTTAAGCTATTATCAAATATTCAGCTTGCTATTAATCAACTTTTTTTTGGTAAGCGGGATCCAGGCCTATATATTTAAACCTATTAGCATCTATTAGTAACAAATTAAGCATGCCGAATGGTGTAAGTAGTTTTGTAAAGAAAACTTACACATGTAGACATTAGTGCAAGATTGCATTTCTGTATATTATTATTGACATAATAATAATAATTTTTGGTACGCGGGATCCAGGTCTAAAAGTAACGTCGAGATCAGAGCAATTATTATTATATACGCGTACAGTCTCCTGCACATATCTTTAAATACTAGTACTTTAGTTGAAACGACTATAAAGTGTTGGAAGGGGGGCGGCAAATATTAAGTTGCACACGGGCGGCCAACACTTTAGCGGCGCCCCTGATGAGAGTATAATATACAGTTCTATGTAGGTATATTCGCAAATTTAATTTACCATGACACCTTAAAATTTTCCATAATTGTCCCCCCCAAAAATCCTCCAAACATTTCTGCTTAGAAAAATACCCCTACACGCTTTCAAATTACTACAAAATTGTGGGAACATACCCAATCTGGCAACCCTGTCTCTGACGGAATATAAACGAAATGAGGACGTGCGAGTGCGAAGCAGGACGAAGGTGGAAGATGTAATTGGAAGAATTGCACCAATGAAATAGAACTAGGTAGATAGGACACGTGGCACGACAAAACATCGAAAGGTGGACGAGAAACATTGTACATTGGGGACTACTCGACCAGTCGTAGTAGAGGAAAACAAAAAAATGATGGCTAGACGACATCAAAGCAAAAATGAGGAGAAACTGGCTCCAAAAGCATAAAACAGAGAAGAATGGAGAACTCATGGGGAGGCTTTTGTTCAGTAGTGGATGCAAACAGGCTGAAGAAGAAGAAGAAGACATTTTTTGTATTTGAATTAAGGAACATAATTCATCTGATATTTACGCACCTTTCTTATTACCGGAAGAATGTTATGTCACTCTTTTTGTAAGAAAATACAAAAGGAACCGAGAAGCTTTTAGTGGTTTAATAGGTTGTAGAACCTATTCATTAATCGTGGAGAGCTAAGCATTGATTTAATTTAAGGTTTAAATAATAATATATTTTGTTTTAATCAAGGACTGCAACCTAGTTAGTGAGAAGAGTATTGATGTTAGTATGTGTCTATATTTTTAGAGTATTGAATAAAGACATTCTTTAAAATTCATTATTATTTTTTGAGTAATGATTTGACGTATTTTATTTATGATATCTTGTTTGATTTATAGAAGTAAACGTGTCGACTTTAGCAGTGTTGCTTATGTAATTCTCCCTGATATGCTTTTTAAGATTTATCTATGTCTTAATTGAAGACTTATTGGCGTCCAGCCTATGATTCTGCAGTCTCTAGAATTCAGTATTTCGTGTTTTATTTGTGTCAAACTGTTATCTAACTGATATCAACCTGTCATCTATCTGTTATCGAGTAACGAGACCTTAGTATCTTTCTTGTATACGATCGAAATATTACTCTCAGAAGTCACTCTTAGTCCATACGTAAGGATAATTATTATCATTGTAACAGTCTTGTTTTCTTTGAGAAAAATTTCTCACTTGTGTTCAAAAATTTTCTGATGGGTGAGAGGAGTGTGTAACGTTACAAACGTCACATCTTTGATATTTTATTTTTAAATAATTATTTTACCTTATTTGCTTTAATATTTCATTAATAATTATCTTCTTCTATTTGGTTTACCCATTTTCCTCTTTAAAAATCGGTTGGCGCCCTCTTTTATTATCCTCTTTTATTTACTATATCTCTTTTCATTTAAATCATCGATTGAACATACTGAACGTACCCCATACATTGTATCATCTCTTGTGTTCCATGTTCGTTATTTCAAATTTCGGTCCAAGGGTCATTGTCATGTCATTTTAATGACAGTGACAACCCCCGTATTTCATTCTCAAAATGGAGGTAGAAATGTCATAAAAGGCAAAGAAGCTTCAAAATTAAATCATTTTTATTCCAAATCAAATCTTCCTCTTGGGGTGAGTTTTTCATAAAGTTTTTTTTTAATAATTTCTTACAGTCATTATATTTTATCTATACCTAGCATCTTATAACAGTTTTTCTAATATTTTTTATATCTAACTCTCAAATGTTTTACCATGTGTTTGGTTTCTATATTTCTTTTCATCTATTAATATGCACGTGTAAATCAAATTTTAACTATTCTCCTCATTTTAATTCCATTTAATTTACCCTTGCAATCTGCTATTGTTTGAATACTATTTGGCAAAGGTACATTTTGGTTTTTCTTCTTGATTGTTGATATGTATAATAATAATATCGTATGGCATTTTTGGTGGGGAGATCCTTTCGGATAGTTCCAGCGCCAATTACATCTTTAACCCTGTTTCAAGTAACTAGTGTCGATGTACACTAGCCCAGGGGAACCGACGGCTTAACGTACTCTCCGAGGCACGGTGAGACGGCTCGTGTCATTATTGGAAATGAAAATGGTTTGTCTTTGGCAGGGATCGAACCCACGTCTACTGGCGTATGAGGCCAGCGTTTATGCCGTTACCCACGGCCGCTCACTGTTGATATGTGTTTTACTGTTACAGTTTTTGGAAAGAAATCTAACCTTTATCCCTTCGGGAGCTTCAAGTCATCCACACCGGTAATGGAACTAAGGCTGACACAATGGGGACCATGAAATCTATGCTGCAACAACCAAGACCGTATCTGCACTGACCTAGGGCCACAACATCTGCCCAGGTCAAGAGAAGTCCACAGCAGTACCATTCAACATCAAGAAGTTACCATCAGATACCAAAAGCCATAAGTATAATCTAAGAATTGTTAGTTTTTGGCAAGAATTTGAATACATTTGTTAACGCAATTAACTCAGTCATATTTTTATTATATCTTTATGAACAATAAACATGATTAGTTAAAAATATTGTTTTGTTTGCTTCCATTCTAAATTTTCAGAGTTCATATCTAAGGTTAGGACAAGACTAACACACACCTGAGTGACTGAGCTAAGCTGAGGGTGTAACGATGGCTATCTTAGGTGATTGGAATGATACTTTCGAATATTATTTCAATTAGCTGGGGTAGTCCATCGCTTATTTCGTTTCATCGTAATGATTTTCTATTTTTAGTCGTTATAACTTTTCCGCAATTAGATCGCTATAACCTATAACACATCCTGATGATAATCCTAGAGGACACCGCACACATCTTATGGAAAATGTAATATCGCTTAAATACAATAAAATTTACATGAATTGATCTCGAAATGAAAATCAGTTCATGTCATTGCGTTTGCTCTGAATTTTCATTAATAACGGCGTAAATTGTAATTAAAGTTTATGAAAATCACATTTTTTAAAGTACATAAAACTGCCCTATCCATAAACAGTAGATATTAATTTAAAATAAACTCCTGGACAAAATTAACGCACCACTCATATTTCTCTCAAAAATCTTTATTTATGTATAATTTACTGTACGACAAGTTGCCTATGGACCTTGTTTGACAGTGATAGTTGTTATGTAAGCTAATAATAGTCTTGTTCATAGAGAAATGTCTTGTTTTAACAATAATTTGTATTAAACTTCGTTTTAGACTAAAAGTGAGTTAAACTTTTCATAAAAAGTGCCGATTAAAGCAACGTGCTTGTGAGAAACAAGCTTTTTATTGGGATATTTTTCATCACATGCATGTTTGGAAGTTCATTTTCATAAAAATCAAATAAAAAAATGAACCGCCAAAGAAATTTGTCAATGGAGAAGCAATGCGAGCATCGACTCTCCTAGATGAAGGATATTCAATGCGATACGTTGCAGATTTGTTAGGAAGACATATCATTCCAGCATCAATCGCAAAGTGAGGCGATATAATGAAACAGGGTCGTACCATCGAAGACCAGGACAAGGGCGAAAACGTTGTACTAATCAAATTGATGATCGTATTTTGAGACAACGTGCTCTCAGAGATAGGAGAGTCACCAGAAATTTGCTAAAAAATGAACTAGCAGATGTTCGAAATGTCGCAAAATCGTCTCGAACATTTAGAAGACGTTTACATGAAGCAGAATTGAGTAACAGGAAATCGGCCAAAAAACCCTTGCTTACCAGAGAACACAGGGTTCAGAGATTGAATTTTGCAAGATTGCATCAAAATTGGACCATCGATGATTGGAAACGAGTTCTTTTCTCCGATGAGACTAGAGTAAGCCTAAAAGCTCCAGATGGTCGTGAGCGTGTCTGGCGAAGGCGAGGAGAAAGGTTTGCCAGCTGCAATATCTCTCCTAAAGTACCTTTTGGTGGTGGCCCTAAAATGTTTGGGGGGGGGGGGAATTTGTTTTGAAGCTCGTACGGAGTTGGTCCCCATACGTACGAGGTCTATGAATGCCCATTATTACTTAGCCAATATTATTGTCGAACATGTAATACCTTTTGCTCCGTTTCTTGGACCTAATTTTTTATTCATGCAAGACAACGCTCGTCCTCATGTGGCTCGACAGGTTATTAACTACCTAAATGATGTTGATATTCAATTATTAGAGTGGCCACCTAACAGTCCGGACATGAATCCTATAGAGCATCTATGGGACTATCCCAAAAAAAAGATTCGAAGTCGTAGACCCCCTATTGCCAATCACAACCAACTCATTGAGGCCGTTATTGAAGAGTGGGAGAATATTCCGCAATGACCGCATAAATGCAGTCATAAGAAGTAGAGGAGGACCTACACGGTATTATTGTTGACCCATATGCATTTTATTGTGTTAGTTTACTGATTTTTTTCTTTTTGCAATTTGGAGTTATGCTAGCTTATTTACGCATTTCCGGCAAAAACAATTTTTTAAAGAAACAATAAGGCAAATTAAGGTCATGATAAAGTCATGTTGGACTTATTTGTAATAGTCGAGGCATTGAAGGATTGAAGTGTCGATTCTTTTGAAGTAAGTCATATTTTAATGCGGATTGGTGCGTTGGATTCGTGAGAATGTCAGGAAATTTTGTGAACTAATTTAATGAATAAGAAATCTCAAATTGCATTTGTGCATAAGAAAGATGCATTTCAAAAATGCATTTCGGTAAATAGTGGGAAAAATTGACTCAATTTTCTTACTCGGGAGTTTTTGGGGTCGCTGAAAACGAATATGAGGTCGGCAAGAGTGTGAAAACTACCTGGTGCCTGCAGCGGGTGTAATAAACGTCTTCCTCTGGAGTATTATGGTAATTTGTTAAATAATTGGCCCAAACTTGTAACTCGGGGGTTTTTGGGGTCGCTGAAAATGAATATGAGGTCGGCGAGAGTGTGCAAAGTACCTGGTGCCTGCAGCGGGTGTAATAAACGTCTTTCTCTGGAGTATTATGGTAATTTATCATATAATTAGTTTAAACTCGTCACACGGGGGTTTTTGGGGTAATCTATTTCCTTCGATGTAACTATAGTGATCGAAAAGGGTGGTATTTTTATTATGAATAAACATACATTTTTATTATTATAATATATTTATGGTTAAAAAAGTTCATTATACAAAATTTATCGTAATTTATCTTTAAAATGCATTTTCTTTATCATTATCATCTTCTTCTTAATTATTGCCTTCCTCTCTCGAGTCCAATGCAATATTTGTGCAATCAGAGCCTACACAATTTTTGCAGGCTAAATTACAAACTAACCCATGCTTCCTGTACCCGCATGAGTTACCGCAGTCTGACTTACAACTACAGAATATTAAATTTAAAATGTTTGGAGGACCAGGTGGCTGAGTCATACTAACTGGTATTAATACATTTTTTTTGTAATTCCCATCCCCAATCGGTTGGTTCATGTTACTGTCCTCTCCATGCAGCCAAATTTGTGTTTGTAAATATACCCTTTTTAAATGCTGGGTAAATGCATCAATAGATGAAATAATTTTTCCAATGACAATCTTTTTATTTTTGGCAAGAGCCATTAAGTACATTCTGTATCTAGTAATTTTCTCTTAAGGCAAAACCACATCATCCACTTGCGACTTACTTCAAAATGCTTTAAATGATATGAAATTAGAATTTAGTCGTTGGGATATTTATTTTTAGTGACCCCAAAGACCCCCGAGTAACAAGTTTGGGCCAATTATTTAACAAATTACCATAATAGTTCAGAGGAAGACGTTTATTACACCTGCTGCAGGCACCAGGTAGTTTGTACACTCTCGCCGACCTCATATTCATTTTCAGCGACCCCAAAAACCCCCCGAGTAATGAGTTAAAGCCAATTATATGATAAATTACCACAATACTCCAGAGGAAGACGTTTATTACACCCGCTACAGGCACCAGTTAGTTTGTACACTCTCTCCGGCCTCATATTAATTTTCAGCGACCCCCAAAACCCCCTAGTAATGAGTTTAAGTCAATTATATGATAAATTACCACAATACTCCAGACGAAGACGTTTATTACACCCGCTGCAGGCACCAGGTAGTTTGAACACTCTCGTCGACCTCATATTCGTTTTCAGCGACCCCAAAAACCCCAGAGTAAGAAAATTTAGTCAATTTTTCCCACTATTTACCGAAATGCATTTTTGAAATGTATTTTTCTTATGCACAAATGCAATTTGAGATTTCTTATTCATTACATTAGTTCACAAAATTTCCTGACATTCTCACGAATCAAACGCACCAAGTTGCATTAAAATCGGTCTTACTGCGCCAAAAATCGACAGTAAGGCCGTTTTTTGTGCTTCAATGCCTCGACTATAAGTGTTTATTATTATTTCAATGTAACTTAGTTTTATTTTGTGTTCATATTGTAAATATTTAGATTAAAAAGTGGTGCGTTAATTTTGTCCAGGAGTTTATATTGTCGCTATTGAAAACAGCTTTAACCAACGTGAGACTGACAATTATTTTGCAACGCGTCACCAGAAGTGCATTGCCACCAAGATAAGACCTTAATACCTGGAGAAAGATTTATGAACTTATTCACCTTTTCTTTTTCTCTCTCTCTAACTTACGTACATTCCCATTTGGTTTGGGATTTATTTATGTCAATTTACGCCGTTATTAATCAAGATTCGGGCTTGGCGCAATGATATGAAATGATTGTAATTTCGAGACGAAACTATTCATGTAAATATTATTGCATTTGAGTGACATTACATTTTTCATAAGATGTGTGCGGTGTCCTTTTGAGTTTAGTATACGTAGTAGAATAATTCTCATAAATATTGATAGAATAATGTAGATAAAATCCCTGATGTGAAATTGAGTAACCAGCATGTCGCGTTGTTAGAGTTATAATAATGCTAATCTAGATAATTGTCTGTATTCGGTGAATCGTTGTACAACAAACACAATTCCGCGGGAATAAAAGCGCCCGAAGGGTAGCCAAAAAGAGTTAAACGCCCACATTTCCACCGCACAATAGTTCCTAAGTTACTTTCGAGCTAACCGAAATATAAATATTTTTCAAGCACAAAGACAAAACTTAGATGGAATATCTCGACTCCACCCCAGCCATTACATTACAACCCCTTTAACGATGTAAATGCATAGCCCTCGGCTTATTTTCCTCTTTTAGGTTATGTATTCGAAAGTAAAGCAGAAGCAGCCTACTGTAAGCCATCTGGTAGAGCGAAGATCAAACGATTTTATGTAGATTTACATTTAAGAAAATAAAAAACTTTAAAACAGTGCTTAATTTGAATTCAGCATGTAAAGAAACCAAAATACGGAGCTAAGGTAAATAGCGAAAAAGGGGATGGATGATATACGTAAAAGGTTTTTACGTTTTGTTGAATTTTGTACGAGAAAGCTTTACGTTTCATGATTGTGATACTATCTAACCGCCCAAATGTTCTCTGTACTCGTATGTATACAGGGCGTTTAAAAAAGTTTGCTTAGAACTCAATTTTAGTCACATCATATACAAGGTGTTTGGTAAAGAATGGACCATAGATTAACCTTAAATTCCTGAGCTGAAAATAGGTCAATTTAAGCCAACTTACCTTAGTAGGAAAGTTGATGATAACCGAAATACAGAGTGTCAAAGTTAAATTTTATTTTATTTATTCTTGCATATTTCCAGGCATGGGATAACAACACGAAATTTGGTAAGCGGGGTTTTTTTGAGATGAGAAATCTAAATTCGCTACCTAAAATGATGTATTTCCCAGAGGGCGCCACATATGTCTTTCAGGGCTCATTTAATAGGTTCAATTTTTTTATCCCCAGCTCTACATACTTTTGAATCAAAATTTCCATTCTCTTAATATTTTTGCTTAAAAAAGATATACTAAATTCATCTTGCTAAACTCAACCGTTTTCGAGATAAACGCATTTTAAATCTGCGATACAACATAATTTTTTGCATAATGTCATTGTAGTTAGACCCAAAAAATAAACTTGAAACCATAATAATTGTGCCAGTTCTCATATTTATGTCATTGCATCGCAAATTCCATTTCAAGAAATTTGCGATACATTTTTGTAAATTTTTATGGTTTTAAATTATTTTTCGAGTGTAACTACAATGATATTCTACAAAACATTATGTTGCCTCGCAGATTTAAAATGCGTTTATCTCGAAAACGGTTGAGTTTAGCGAGATAAATGTAGTATACTTTTTTGTAAAAATATTAAGATAATAAAAGTTTTGATTCCAAAAGTATGTAGAGTGGGTAATAAAAAAAATTGAATCTATTAAATGAGCGCTGAAAGGCGTATGTGGCGCCCCTTTGGGTAAGACATCATTTTTGGTGACGAATTTAGATTTCTCGTCCCAAAAAACCCCTGGTTACCAAATTTCGCATTATTCTCCCATGCCTGTCAGGAAATATTAAAGAATAAATAAAATAAAAGTTTAATTTTGACACCCTGTATTTCGGTTATTATCAACTTTCGTACTGAGGTAAGTTAAGTTAAATCGACTTATTACTTACCTCACTTAGTTACTCACCTTAGTTACCTCGACTTAACCTCAGGAATCTGAGGTTGAGCTATGGCCCATTCTTTACCAAACACCCTGTATACTTAATATTTTAAAGTAAGGTATGTTAAGTACATTATAAAATATCTACACCATAGTGAATATTCTACTTTTAGGTTAGGCATTGCTTTGAAGAAATTTACTACACCTTGACATAAGTGGTGAGAGGAAAATCATATCTAGTAGTGACGTCATAATGTATACTTAATATTTTAAAGTAAGGTATGTTAAGTACATTATAAAATATCTACACCATAGTGAATATTCTACTTTTAGGTTAGGCATTGCTTTGAAGAAATTTACTACACCTTGACATAAGTGGTGAGAGGAAAATCATATCTAGTAGTGACGTCATCCATCTGAGAGTGGTGACGTAATCGATGATTTTTTTAAATGAGAATAGAGCTCATGTGATAGCTCATTCGAAAGGATATTCAATTATCTGTTCAATAATATAAATATTAACATAATATAGAAATATTAACATAATATTAACATAATATAGATGATTTATAACAAAATAAAGCTGCATATTTTTTCATATGTGGTAGATTTTTTTAGAAACACTTAGAAAAGGTGTACCTTTTAACTCTCTAAATACAAAAATATTCTCAAAGTCAAATGGTAAGTGAAGTCAAATCTAAGTGAAAAATAAGACAGTTTTGCCTTCGCATTGCAACTGAATAAAAATGGTATACATTTTTATTTTATTTTATATTAGTTTTACTCCTTTGAGTAACTAGGTCCGTTTTCCGTTGGAATTTACCAGCTGAACAGACGGGGTCGTGAATTGTAAGTTTTTTGAATTCCCTCTTTTCTTCTTCGCTTTAGCATCCATCTGGCTTGCAATTTTTAGAAGCCATGGAGGTGTTACCAGGAAAATGGTCCAATAAGTTTTCAATTAAATATCTTTTAGGAATATTTTTCACTATTTTTAATATTTCTATTAGATTTAAAACTTTGACTTTCAGTTGCCAGATGTCGCTAGACACCTACTCCATAAACGTCAGTTGAAATGCGGGGATAAGCTCTCGAAGTTTCGTCACTTGGGGCAGAGAGCAGCAAACCTACGCCTCTCTGATGATGACTCTAAATAGAGTCGAAAATCGTCGACAGAGTATAGAGTGCTGGTTTGCGCTCTCTGTTCTAAGCGAAAAATAAGACAGTTTTGCCTTCGCATTGCAACTGAATAAAAATGGTATAAATTTTTATGAAAATGGTATACATTTTTATTTTATACAAAAATATTCTCATTTTTTTTTATTAATGGCTTTGACATAGCCAATTAGCCAGACTATTTGTTTTTTTTTGTATGGTATTACAATAACAATTTTAAGTTAATATCTAAGCCTACTTATTATCTAAATTTACAGGGTGTTATAATATATTAATGAATACATTTTTCAATTTTGTGTGATATTTTTACAATTTTTAATTTTATTATCTAAGCCTATTTAAAATTTAAATTTACAGGACGTTACATATTCGTAAAGACATTTTAACGTCTGCTTATTTTTTGGAAAAAGAATTTCGTTTAAATTGACAGGTAATGGACAATTTAGATCAATTAACTTTTCATACATCACTTTAATATTTTGTCTGTACTGTCCACACTCCAATATTAGGTGCTGTAGATCTCCCATTCCACCACAGGCGCAATATGGGTTATCAGTGATACCTATTCTCATTTTAAAGCAGTATGTATAATTATTTGAACTGGAAGTCTTTCAAAACATACTGCGCATCTGTAGCCAGTCACTAAGGCTTTGGATGAGCTTTTTTCGTTATGAAACACATATTGATAATATGGTATTAAATACTGTAGAAGTAAAAAAGACTTCCTTTTGTATGTAATTGATAAGTATATATAAATTTTATTAAAACATTTTCTTAAAAAATCCAAGTTGGACAAAAACTTAACATCACAGATTAACAAATGTTTTCGGTTTTAGCAGACCATTATCAGGTTAAACTCTAGATCGTTGAAGTTGAAACTAGCCACAGAAATTGCTCACATGACATGAATAACAAATTAAAACAGTTTATCAAATGGTCTTTAACATCTTTACCTTGTCTTCAAGCTTGCTTGAATTTGACAAATTTTTAATCTTCTAACATCGACTTGTTGTCGCATCAGATTAAGCAAATATGGCTTAAAATTGGTTATTCAAAGGTTATGTAACCAATTTCTGTGGCTAGTTTCAACTACAACGATCTAGAGTTTAACCTGATGATGGTCTGCTAAGATCGAAAACGTTGGTTAATCTGTGACGTAAAGTTTTCGTCCAACTTGGATCTTTTTAAGAAATATTTTTAATAAAATTTATATATACCAGCTACAAAAGGAAGTCTTTTTTACTTCTATAGTATTTTTGCTATGGTATAGAGCCAATTAGAGGGATTTTCCTAGTTATGGTATTAAATATTTTCTATAACAGTAGCAATTTAAATTATTAAATGGTACCTTAATATTATTTTGACTATAGTGAAAATATTGTGTAAAAAAACCCACAGTTGAAGTTCTTATTAATTCGAAAAGGGTCAAAACATTGGTATTATTAATTTGAAAAATCTGAAACCGCAGCTTAGGCTGAGAACCAACAACAAAACGCCATACCACAGACTCATCAATGAATGTGTGACACTCAGTTTCTCTAACTTTGTTAATTGAGATAAGCACTTAATGGTCAATTATGATCGTAAGTGTAAATCCTCATGAGATTCGCACGATCTTTTAACCCCGCCGATATCAAGGATCATCTCGATGACATCACCCAGTAATGAAAAACGCTAGTGATTCATAGACTTAGACCAGTTTAGTTAGTTAGAAATTGGCACTTGTGTTTGTTTCTGACTTAATGAATGGAATGAATGAATGTTGTGTTTGTCCGACATCAACAAATCATCGCTGATTGGCGTGATACTTTCGGTTAAAACGAAAAAACAGTTTACTAATGTCCGAGAAAATTAGAAAATTTTGAAATGTGGCAAATCGTTTCAATCAACCGCATCCACCAGAATGATCGCCAATATTCGAAACGAATAGGCACCATCACCAAAAGAAGAAGCGTCCACCAAATATGAAAATCTGGCGGGGTCGCTTTCACTAGGGTGATTCCACCAAAAACCATTTACAGTAAAACCTGTCAATAACGGCGACTAAAAATGAAAGAACTATTGACCGTTATATAAAAGTGGCCGCTATTATTAGGTTTGCAGTCCACAAATACCTAAAATATTTGGAATGTGTACATAAAAGGAAAACTGCTAAAACTACTTTAATTTGTAGGTACCTACTACCTACTAATGTAAAAACTAATATAAAACTACATAATATACTATCCAGGGGTGGCCAAACTGTGGCTCGCGAGCCACATGTGGCTCTTTGAAGAATTATTTGTAGTCTGGGCTGATTATCGGAGAATAGGCCATTTTTGGGAAAAGTTATTTACCAGCAATTTTATTGCTGGAATCGAATCGTATGATATTAATAATATAGGTATGCAAAGTCCGCAGATAGTGTGTTACTTTTTTTATAAACAAAATGGCGCCAGAAAATCGTGTTTTTTTCAATTTTTGCTCTATAACTTCAAATATTTTAAAAAGTTGAAAGACTGATAGGTTTTGTACACACTTGAAATGAATGAAAGAGGTAAAAGAAGTATATTAAAGTGTGTAAATGTATTTTAAATTTCCTTAGCTAAGCGCTTTCGACATTAAAGTCATCTTCGGAGCTAATGGTCAATATATAAAAAGTACCGGCTACTTTGTATTTGCTTGCATCGTATTAAGAAATTTGGAAGTCTGGTCAACTGTACAACTCCGGCTGATGAAATTCAGTTTAATTTTTTTTTTAATTTTTCTTGTAAACAATAAGAACAACCACTGAGACGATACATACATATAAAATTTTGTCATGGTACAGGTTTTACCCAACCATTTTTGAATAATAAGAGCTGGCGACTGACTCTCTGAGTCAGGGTAAAACCTGTACCATGACAAAATTTTATATGTATGTATCGTCTCAGTGGTTGTTCTTATTGTTTTACAAGGAAAATTAAAAATTTAAACTAAATTTCATCAGCCGGTGTTGTACAGTTGACCAGACTTCCAAATTTCTTAATACGATGCAAGCAAATACAATCTTAAGTAGCCGGTACTTTTTATATATTGACCATTAGCTCCGAAGATGATTTTTAATGTCGAAAGCGCTTAGCTAAGGAAATTTAAAATACATTTACACACTTTAATATACTTCTTTTACCTCTTTCATTCAAATATTTTAAGTTTACATCAAAAACATCCAAATAAAAATTCACCGCAATTAAATTCTGCATAGAGACGTGTTTTTTCCGATTCACTTCGACGAAAACTTTCCCCGGAAAAAGCGGGCTTTTCCAACAAAATCTTTAATTTTCAACTAAAATTTTAGATAAGTAATTGTTAATCGATAATTAAATAACTTGGTAATATAAAAGCCCTTTTCGTGTGGATTATAATTCCAGAAGCCGATGGAAATTAAATGAACAGTTTAGCAACAATTGAATTCTTAATTAAAAATTTACGGTCGCTATAATAACGAGAATAATTATGATGCATGAGAATAACTATGATTTTTTATAAAAAGACACTATATCTATCTAATGTACTTTACAGAATTCAAATTGGACTATTTAAGCGGCCTCAGGAATATTTTAAAATTATAAGGAATTTTTTGGCTTATAAACAAATAGAATGTCTCGGGAAACATTAAATTAAATTAAATTGTAAAAACAATATTCGAAAAACAGCGGCAGGACGCTTTTTTTAAAAGAAAAAACGTTTAATTATGATGAGTAGTTCCTGAGATACAATCGGTCAAAGTTAACCGGAATTTACGGCAAAGATATAAACAATAGGATCATAATTTTCAAACAATCGCCTTTTTATTTTTGTCCTCTTTCTCCACACCAATTTTCATATCCTTAAAATACTCATAACATATATTATTATAATAAAAACTATCGATAATACGTGTGAAAATTGCCAAAAATAGCAAAATTCCAATCAAAAATTAGGTTGGAGAAAATGTAACCCTCAAAGTTCAAAATCGGTATACGTTAAAAAAATGCATTTTCTCGGCTTCCCATGGAGCAATTTCCTTCATTCTTTTTTTGTTCCCAAGTAACTCGAGTAGAGCCATCGAACTAACGCATTATTAAATGTCAGACTTGCTTTTGTTTTGTTATAATAATTTAATTTTTTTATTATAACACAAAATTTTAATTTGTTTAAATAAAAATTGTTTAAATAATTAAACAGCTTTCAAATGAGAATATTTATGTTTTCACTTTAAAAGGTACACTTGTAGTATGTTTATCTAAAAAAAAGCCTACAACTGAAAAAAATATGTAGTTTTCTGTTCTTATAAATAAATTAACATATTATAACAAAACAAAAGCAAGTTTGACATTTAATAATGCGTTAGTTCGATGGCTCTACTCGAGTTATTAGGGGAAAAAAAGAATGAAGGAAATTGCTCCATGGGAAGCCGAGAAAATGCATTTTTTATAACGTATACCGATTTTGAACTTTGGGGGTTACATTTTCTCCAACCTAATTTTTGATTGGAATTTTGCTATTTTTGGCAATTTTCACACGTTTTATCGATACTTTTTATTATAATAATATATGTTATGAGTATTTTAAGGATATGAAAATTGGTGTGGAGAAAGAGGACAAAAATAAAAAGGTGATGGTTTGAAAATTATGATCCTATTGTTTATATCTTTGCCGTAAATTCCGGTCAACTTTCACCGGTTGTATCTCAGGAACCACTCGTCATAATTAAACGTTTTTTCTTTTAAAAGAAGCGTCCTGCCGCTGTTTTTCGGATACCGTTTTCACAATTTAATTTAGTTTAATATTTCTCGAGATATTCTATTTATTTATAAGCCAAAAAATTGTTTATAATTTTTAAATATTCCTGAGGCCGCTTAAATAGTCCAATTTCAATTCTGTAAAGTACATTAGATAGGTATAGTGTCTTTTTATGAAAAAATCATAGTTATTCTTATGCATCATAATTATTGTCGTTATTATAGCGACCGTAATTTTAATTAACAATTTAATTGTTGCTAAACTGTTTATTTAATTTCCATCGGCTTCTGGAATTATAATCCATACTGTATAAAGCTAAGGATATAAACACCGAATAGCAATAAAGGTATTTATTGATAGAACCGACACTAGGGTAATTCTACCCCGGGAGTACTTCCGAACACTGACTAATTACTGATACGCGATTAGCTAAAGACTGATGTAGACTGATGAATGCTCTTTCTCTAGGCCAGATATCTTGGTTTTATAGAAGCTTAAATTGGGTCATTGGTGACACGATGCCCGCGTGATTTGTATATTTAATTAAGGTAAATAATTCTACTTTTGTCAGCACTTTCGTGTCATTTCCAAATTATATTGTTGATAATTGACCAATTTGGATCTAAACTAATAATCTACGTGTGTGAATATAAAAACAAATAAATTCGTGCAATCTACTGGGTGGTATAATTATTCTGTTCAATATCGGATATGAATTCTGAATATTTGTTATTGGACACATACGAAAAGGGCTTTTACATTACCAAGTTATTTAATTATTGATTAACAATTACTTATCTAAAGTTTTAGTTGAAAATTAAAGATTTTGTTGGAAAAACCCGCTTTTTCCGGGGAAAGTTTTCGTCGAAGTGAATCGGCGAAAACACGTCTCTATGCAGAATTTAATTGCGGAGAATTTTGATTTGAGTGTTTTTGGTGTAAAGTTAAAATCTTTGGAGTTATAGAGCAAAAATTGAAAAAACACGATTTTCGGGCGCCATTTTGTTTATAAAAAAAGTAGTACACTATCTGCGGACTTTGCATACCTATATTATTAATACATACAATAATAAGATTCGATTCCAGCAATAAAATTGCTGGTAAATAACTTTTCCTTGTATTTTGCTAATTAGCCCAGAGTATTGTGGCTCTCAATTAATGTACCTGAATTACATTTAATTTTTGTGAATCAAAATGTCTTAAATTACCGACTACAAATATAAAAGACTGTGTAAGATTAGGACTTAAACAAGGAGACCACTTATCACTGTTGTTATTCAATTTGGCATTAAATATTAAAAATCAAAACTATTGTTTGCCTTTGCTGATGATATAGGTGCAGTCGCTCATTCTAGAAGAGACGTGAGAGAGGTGTTTTCACAACTCGAGAAAAAAAAAACAGGTAGTCCGGGCATTCGAAAAAATACAGAGAAGACGAAATACATGCTAGTAACCGAAAATCCAAGACCAAGAGTTAGGCAGAATATAATTATTAATAACCACAACATGGAAGTAGTAAAAGAGTTTAAATATCTAGAGGCCGTAATCACAGATGCCAACTGACAACCACATATAAAAAGAGGTCTTAACAAGGATAGATGCGTGGAATAGAGCATTATTCTCCCTATTATCATTATTAAGATCTAAGCTGCTAAAAAGACAATCTAAATTAAGCCTGTACAACCAATTATTTGCCCAATTGTTATATATGGAAGTGAAACATGGACTCTACATCAGCGGTAAATAAATAAGCTGCTGGTATTTGAAAACAAAGTTCTCAGAATGATATTTGGCCTTTAAAGGGATGAATTGACAGGAGAGTGAAGAAGGCGCCACAAAGCTGAGTTGATAACTGAGTATGGTACTGAAAACATCGTTAGACATATAAAAGCTAAGATAAGATGTGTAGGTCATGTGGTAGATCAGAGGAAGACAGAGTGTTAAAGACGGTGTTTTTTGAGAGACGATAGAAGATCAGTAGGCCGTTCCAGGAAAATATGGAAGGAGGATGAAGAATCGAAGTATCCTAAATTAGTAAAGGCTGTTTATAGAATTATTTGAATATTTAAAACAACGATGTGAACTGTTTTATTTCACTTTAAAATTCGTGAAATGCGAACAGTGACAGAAAAACTGACCTGTTTTACACTTTTAGATAATTGTTTAATTCTAGCTCGCGAAAAATTTCAAATTTTGAAAAGTGGCTCGGACTTTCAAGCAGCTTGACCACCCCTAACTATACAAACAGATGTTAAGCTTCTTTAAAGTATGTGTTAAATGTTGTTTCTTTTACAATTTTTAACTTTGACTTAAGAGCCTCAGCTTCAGATTTAAGTAGAAGTATAATCAGGTCATAAATAAGGGAATCTATGTATCTATGTTGTTATGCTCTGTATTTCTCTCTTTTATAAGATTGATGAGCAAACTATTAATTTAATTAACTACTCAATTATTTTAATTACTTAATTACACAATTATTTAATTATGTAAAACAAAACCAAATTTAAATTAAATTTTCTAATAAACTTTATTCTCAGGGCTATTTTATTTTTGATGCTTTACCTTTGGTTTGTGGCTTCTGGTATCTCTAGTTGCTTACTCCATCCAGGACAAAACAGGGAAATTAAACACACTCAATATCATATAAATGTTAAAAATATTATTTATTTATCCAATATACCATAAACATAAGATGTTAAAATATGCTAAAAATTTAGATTTGTTGCAACTATTTCTTATCTAATAAATTAAGCTTTAATTCTGACATCTCATCTGTTTTAACAAAAAAAATTATTTAAATAATTCGTTACTTATTCTTACAAATTTTAATAAAATTTATTTTCTCCTTTTGAATTGATTACTTATTTCCTCTTTAAAATTTGGAATGACTAATTATGTTATAGAACTGTTCAATACAAAAAATAAGCAAATATGATGTGGATATAAACAAACTCTCACCGTTTCACAAATGATTTGACTACCCTTTTTGTTTCTTCTCTACTTCTTTTCCCGGATTGCGTCGTCGTAGTTTCTCTTAGATGTACTCTTAGGATGTTGCGAAAGGTCCCTCTCGTCCAAACTGCTTCACAAACAAACAAACAGGACTCGCCCGAATTCTCGACTCAGTTTTCTCTCTGCTCGATATCTTGTGCAAATTGATACCAATCGGCTACTCGTTATAGACAGAAACCGGAATCTTCCTAGGTCCCAGGAAAATTAACTTCTCAACTCGGTCAACGATTTCGTTTCAACTTTATTCATCTCGCAAAGGCCAACTTCACCACTTTACACTGACTTCTCACTTTTCAAAAACTGGACTGCTCTCTTCAGATATTCATTTCACAGTGACCATTTTTTCTCTCCTCAAACTCAGACTCAACACCCTCATTCCTTCCATCCATCATTATCCACCAGTCACAAAACATCCTTTCTACCCACTACCCCATATTATCCTTTCTTAAGAACCAATTTAATTTTGTATCCAACTTTCCAATTTGTTAAATACTCAGAGATACCAAATTACTTTTCGTTGTTTCAAAATGCTAAACAAAAAGCCTTACATTCTAAACTCAATAAAGTTTACCGGCTATCCTTCTAAGAAAAACTTATAAAATGTCTTATTGTCCATTGCACAGCGAAATAAAATGTACTTTATAATCTGACCGCACCATTGATTTAATTCCGTTCAAAACCCATTAACAAAACACCTAACGATTTCACCTTCCGCGAAAAC
Source organism: Diabrotica virgifera virgifera (assembly GCF_917563875.1). NCBI lineage: Eukaryota > Metazoa > Arthropoda > Insecta > Coleoptera > Chrysomelidae > Diabrotica > Diabrotica virgifera. The sequence continues at coordinate 13,155,388 of NC_065443.1, read as the reverse complement.
ACTGCTTACTAATTAAATTATCCTAGTACAATTTTTGGTGATATACAGGGCGATGAAAATCTATAATTTCGTGGTCTCTAATATAAATTTATTTTCTAAATTGTTTCCATAAAAATTATACAACAATATATAATCGGTTTATCTGTTTGGGAAATTTTGAAACTGGCTATTAGTATAGGTGCCTGCTTTTGACAGGTGACCGTTGACACAGTTTTTACTGTAAATAATTTAATGAAGAGCTCAGATAATTCCCTTGATAATAATCAAAAATATTGTACATACACACTCATTGTATCAAAAAATAGAACAAAGAATATTATAGTTGCAAAAAGACTATTTATATGAAATCTTTATAAATTTTGATCATTGCTTTGTTCTCCTTCGATTGTCGATTGCCGATCCGTTTAGATTTGCCACATTCAGACAGCGCAAAATTAAGAGAACGAGATCTGTGTTTATTCGCGAGAACTAACAGATGCCACTGGATTTCGTATACGCGTCTGATCGACAACCATTTCAAAGCGATGATCCAGCTCTCCCCAATTTTTACCCTCGGGCGTTGTTTATACGAATATCCCCGCAACAATGTCTGTAATTACTTCCTAATTATTATTATGGAATCATATGGAGCCGAGCGGCAATATGTCATTCGCTTTTATTCGATTATGTGTAGTAATAGACCTTTATTAACACCCGAAATATATCGTTAAGTTCGATTTTTTAATATGGACGTTGTGCCAACACATTAAGGAGAATTATATATAACCGTATGGGCTAATATTTCAAATTTTATTTGTTTAAGTATAGGTTATTTGGTCCATTTGTCATTACTATTTTAGGTTTATTATACCATTCATCCCCATCCCTTGTTAATAACAATATTTTTCTTAATTTATATTTACTAGGTATTATTTGAAGCATTGGAAATGTGGATTCATAGACGGATGCTGAAGATACCCTGGACAGCAAGAGAAACTAATGTAGAAGTTAAGGAGGGCTAACAAAGATAGAGAACTGCCAAAGACTGTTAAACATGTCTTATCTGGGACATTTAGTGAGGGGAAGTCGATATAAAATATTACAACTGATCCTTAAAGGCAAAATAGAGGGCCGTAGAGGTGTAGGAAGAAAACAAGTTTCTTGGTTATAAACATTCGAGAATGGATTACAAAATATCAAATGCAGGACAATTATTCCATATTGCAGAAGATCGAGAAGCCTTCGCAATGGTGATCGCTAACGTCGGATATTTCTGATATGGCACGTGAAGAAGAAGAACTAATTAAAAAAGACCATTTTTGTTAGTTTGAAAAACTGAAAGACAAGGAACATAAGAACGAGCACAAAGTTGAAACAGCGTTAAGAGGATCGGTACGTTTTTTCGGCTGTAATGCTATTCAAATGGGGATTCATTTTTTTCGAATCCTGAGAAAACTAATAAGTATTTTTAAAAAATTTAAAAGCAGAATGAAAGATTGCGTTATTAGCGAGGGCCAAAAGTCCCTGAGAACTTCTATAATGTTTATTTTAATAAGTTACAGGGGTGAAAAACTGAGAGAAAATTTAGTGTTATTTTTAATTTCAAATATCTCATTCAAAATAAACTTTTTATTTATTCTAAGGGACTTTCGGCCCTCGGTAATAATTTAGTCTTTCATTCTGCGTTTAGATTTTTCAAAAATATTTATTGGTTTTTTCAGGATTCGAAAAAAATGAACACACTGTCCGTGGTAATTTTCCAAATCTATCTTTGTCATACAACGCACTCAGTCGAATAGATTATTGTCATTCAGACACTGACAATCAGTGACAATTTTAAATAATTATTTGACATGAATCGGGAATAATTTAAGTTGTTGATTAAATAATATTGATATATAGTGTATTTGATAAATAATTGATTTAAAAGGTGAACTTTATAAAAAGTTATTTATTGTGTATTATTTATGGAAGATATAAGCAGATAATATATCAAGATATATTCTGTGATCCAAGTATTTTCTTGTTAAAGATGTTCAAAATTGTAAGCGTTCCATAGTAACACATAACATAGTATTAAAAAATTACTTTAACACTTTTCCTCTTTTCTCGATTGAGTATTAGTTTTTGTTGTAGGTACATTTAAATTATTACAATCACTGAATACATAGCTAGTGAAAAAATTATTACATTTATTAACTGAATTAATAATTTGCAATTATACAAAAAATAACAGTTATCCAAGAACATTCAAAAGCCATCTATTTAAGCTAGTTATGACATTGTCAAGTATAATGACATTCTAGTAATATGTACATATCCATACCAGTGTGAATTTTACTACACGTAATTTGCCATGTAAAGACAGAAAAGGTAGGGATAGCCGTAAAATATTTGCGAATTATGTACCCATGGCCTTAAGTAGAAATGGCTTTTCCACTTCGAGAGTTGACAAGCCACAGAGATTCCGAAAAAAAACTAGAAACCCAGTATGTGGGGGATAAATGGCAAGGAACTGTCAAATAACCCCCTCAAATCTCGTATTTCAGTCATTCTTAAGAGAAGGCCTGTATTAATGTGACAAACAAACACAACATTATTTTTAGATTTGCCAAAGAATGTAAAAAAAATCGATCATTATTCAACTAGAGACCATTGAAAAGAGACCAATTATACTGGGAAGTCAGATCTTCTTTGATCCTCAGACAGTCATGTTTGAAACTTTGAAGTAGGCATATCTTAAAGTCATCAGCAAATAGGAAACCTTGACAAACCTTTATTACCTCAGAAACATCACTAAAAAGCAAGTTAAAAAGAAAAGGACTCACATGTGAACCTCATGGAACCAAAATAGGAATCGGGAGTGAATCTTTATAAAAACAAACTAAACTCTGTCATCACGATAACTACTTAACCATGAGAAAAACTACTCAAGAAAGCCAATACATCTTAATTTTTATAGTATTACCTAATACAGAGTGATCGTATGATCGACGATGATATAATGATACAAGAAGAACCACAGGAAACAGGAACAAACAAGGCCGAACATAATAGTGTGCGAATTAGAACAGACAATTATAGAAATGCAAAGACCGCAAAAGCAGTAGGTCCAAATCAGATACCCACTGAGCTAATTAAATGTATTGACGAAGAAACACTGCATATACTTTTAGATCTATTCAACAAGGTATACATAACAGGAGTAATACCCCATGATTGGTTGCTGTCCACGTTTGTAACACTACCTAAGTCAGTACATGCGACAGAATGCCCCCAGTATAGAACAATTTTCTTAATAAGCCACACTCTTAAGATATTCCTCAAAATATTACACGGAAAACTACAAAAAAATAGAAAAATATATAGATGACACATAGTTTGGATTCAGAGGAGGACTAGGAACGAGAGAGGCTCTGTTGGCTTTTAACGTTCTCGCACAAAGACGACTAGATATAAACCAGGATCTCTATGTCTGCTTTATACATTATCAAAAGGCTTTTGATAGAGTACGACATCAGAAACTCGTAGAACTTTTAAAAGAAAAGAATGTGGACAGTCGAGATATACGGGTTATTGTCAATCTGTACTGGAACCAAAAAGCAAAAGTTAAAATCGAAAATGTCGAAACGGAAAGCATAGAAATCAAAAAAAGTGTTAGACAGGGTTGCGTGTTGTCTCGATTGTTATTCAATCTGTACAGCGAAGCTATTTTTAAGGAAGCAATATCAGAGGAAGAACAGGGTATATCAATAAACGGAAAAATCTTGAACAACATAAGATTCGCAGACGACACCGCTATTCTTGCAGACAGTCTAGAAGCTCTGCAACGATTAGTAAATAGATTACATCAAGTCAGTATAAAATATGGACTACAAATGAACGTTAAGAAAACCAAGTTCATGGTTATTTCTAAGCGGGAAGGTTAGATATCGAGGGAAAACAAGTACCTATAAAGAGTGAATAACCAAATGCCTGGGAACCTGGGTAACAGAGAACAACGACCAAGGTAGAGAAATCAGGACACGCATCGAAATTGCAAGAAAAGCATTTATAAAAATGAAAAAATGTTTGTTAATCGAGACCTTCCTCTGGAGCTGAGAATAAGAGCCTTAAGATGCTACGTGTTCTCGACTTTGTTGTATGGAATGGAAAGCCGGACACTGAAAGTAGACAACATAAAGAAGTTGGAGGCGTTTGAGATGTGGTGCTATAGAAGGATGAAGGATTTTGAAAATACCATGGATCCAACGAGTTACGAATGCAGAAATGTTAAGAAGGCTACAAAAGGATTACGAAGTGATAAAGAACATCAAAACAAGAAAGCTGGAATATTTGGACCACATTACTAGAGGTGCGAATTATGAGATATTAATTTTAACTATTTAGAATGGGAAATAAGCCACAATATTATTAAAAAATGATTTTTATTAACGTTTCGACGCCCAAATAACGTTAATAAAAATCATTTTTTAATAATATTGTGGCTTATTTCCCATTCTAAATAGTTAAAATTGTAAAAATGCCACAAGAAAATAGCTTCAGAACAACAATGAGATATTAAGGCTCATAATGCAGGGCAAAATAAATGGTAAAAGATCTATAGGTAGAAGAAGAATTTTCCGGCTGAGAAACTTAAGAGAGTGGTATAGTTGCAGCTCAGTAGATCTTTTCAGAGCAGCCGCCAATAAGGTACGGATAGCTGTGATGATAGCCAACCTCCGATAGGAGAAGGAATTACAAGAAGAAGAAGAGTGATCGCCATCATATTGTTTAGTTTACTATTATTGTAACTACCTAATACTGTACAAAAAAGAACGGTGCTCACGGTCATAGTTTAAAATCACCGTTATTCAAAAATCCCGGTAACTGATCACGGCGTGACTTAAAAATCACCACGTTCACCATCAAATCATCACTAACATATTCAGTAGAAAAAGACTTTCGCTTGTAGAGCTAATATTGAAAGAAATGATAGACAGAAGACGAAAAATCGTTAAGAAACGAATACATGAAAAAATGATTCCACATAAGATACGTAAAAGATAAACATAAGAAAATGAGTAAAAAAGCTCGTTCACCGACGAGAAGACTTTTTCTACCGTTTTATGCTTTTATAAATTTATTTTTGTAATAAAATTCTGAATAATAGCCAGATACGAACCATTTTATTAACCGGATTGTGAAAAAAGTGATAAAGTGCGCTAACTTCCTCCGAAGCGGTTGTTTTTTAATTAGTATCAATTTGTGAGTAGCTGGTTTTATTTTGATATTCTATCTTTAAAAATAATGTCATTGCAGCTGGCACTCATTACTGCGATGAACAGCATTACATCTATTTAAACGGCCATTAGAAAAGTGTCAGGAAATAAAACTCCAAACAAATAATTTCGTTCATGTTTGTCGTATTGTTTTGAAATATGTGATTTGGTACATAACAATATTATAGCTAAACTAGAAGTCAAACAATTAGGAATGCACGCCATAGATTTAATAGGTTCGTTCCAAGACACATTTGTACGATCCCTTGAACGGCCACGAAATCGATTGGACTGTTTTAATGCGCAGAATCGCCCTTGAACGGTTTTCTTTCGATCCCGAACCGATTACCGGTACGTAATCCTCTTGGAACGGATTTGTGTACCATTTCAATGCATTTCAAGTTCGAGTTGCGCCTGAGCCATTTTCAGTACGATTACCACAGTAAGTACCACTAGTAGTTTGCTAGATGGTTAGAAATTATCATTTCTAACATGTTCATTAAACATCACTTCAACTTCAAAATCTTCCTCAGAATCGATATCTGACATAAAATCGCTGTCTTCTATGAAAAAAAAAATAATAAATTATCCATATTTTTAAGATTAATTTGAAAAAAAAAAGAATTAATAATAATTTAAATGAAAATCAAGATTCATAGGTACTAATAGCGTGGATTGTGGATTATTCTGTTATTGAATCATCAGCTGATCTCATAGCAGTGACCAGTAAATGAAAAGAATCCTAACTGCGCAAGTCAGTACAAATAGTTTCTGCTTGAAGGCATGTATCAAAAGGACCGTTCAGTTACCGATTTCGAAGCGGTACATGGATCGCTTGGAACAACATAGTGTACGATACGAATCATCGTTCATGTTCGCTTGGAACGCATTTTTTATAATGCGCATGACGAGGGCAGTACGAAGGACGGTTTTCATGTAACTTCGAACGGGCCTAATGACATCATAACCCACCAGTACGCATCTAAACATTCCTTATATGTATTTGGCACCTAGGAGTTTTCTATTGGTTCTTTGCAGCACGCGGTCATATTTCAACCAATACGCGGCGAGCTGCCAAACGCATAGGATACGGAATGTTAAATATTCGTAGACGGAAAAAGATAAATTTTTATTAGTCAGTTAAAAGGAGATTGTTTTTAAAATACTTGTTAATGTATCATTAAATAAAAATAATATATAAATTAAATATTTACATTAAATAAAAATAAAAACATTCCAAATAAATAATTATATTATTTGGAATGTTATTTGGTGCGAAATTCATATGCAGAATGTTAAATATCCGTAGACTAAAAAAGACGACTATTTTCGTCTGGTAGCACACAGCCCTAAACTTCAACAGAAATAACAGAATTGAATAGCTGAAACATAAATCTAAACATACTATACAACACGTGCAAGTCATTAAAAATTCTGCGAAAGCGAAATCGTCAAATAAAGAAATAATAAAGTCTCTCAAATCTATATGATACGCATTTGACATCTCACATTGGGGATTTTTTCACACATTTTAAGTACAATTTCTGACGTTTTGGTTGGTTTACTTTTGTGGCTGTCAGTTTGTTTAATTTTTTGCTGTTATTTTGTCGAATTTTTGCATTTTGAAGTTTTATATAGTATACAAACAGTTGTTTTCACAACTAATTTTATATTGGAGTTAGAAATTTTATGACAAGTTTATGTTATTTTACGATAAATTTTGACAACGTACAAATAACCTCATTGTTGACACAGTTAAGGAATGCTTGTGTTTAATGTTCCGCCAAAGTGAATAAAATAACAAAAAGAAAATATGTTTTAGATGCATTATAATATAGAAAAGCGGAGAAGAAGACACAACCAGGAACAGCAGACACAAAAACTGGAGACGAAAACATTCTACATCAATGCATATCGTATAAGGTGAACTAGACATGCACTGAGATCCACAAATGAAGACTACTAACTTCTTGAGTAAGATTCGAAAATGGAAAAAGGCACACAACTGCACATAATCATCATGATCATCCATTCTTCCATTCCATTATTCTTTGAACCACTCTGAGTTTGGTTCCTGTGGCCTGAATTAAGGAACATATTTTGACGCCGTAAGTCATGACTGGAAGCATACGTTGGTCGAACGTCTTCTTTTTCAAATAATTTGGCATGTTGCTATTGACCACGGTTCTTAGACATTACTACGGTTGCCTAAATCGACTAACCAATGAACATTAAGGGTGAGATTACGTCACGAGAGTTTACTGTCATTTGAATCGTAATATGATTTTTTTCGAATCCTGAGAAAACCAAGTATTTTAGAAAAATTTAAACGCAGGATGCAAGATTACATTATTACCGAGGGCGGAAAGCCCCTTAAAATAAACAAGCAGATTCTATTGAATGAAATATTTGAAATTAAATATCACACTTCTCTTTTATTTTCAGCCCTGTAACTTATTAAAATAAACATTATAGAAGTTTTCAGCGACTTTCAGCCCTCGGTAATAATGTAGTCTTTCATTCTGAGTTTAAATTTTTCAAAAATATTTATTAGTTTTCTCAGGATTCGAAAAAAATGAATACAATTAAAACACATTGAGAATTTTGACATGCGTCAAAATTTTGCATTAACTCAATGTAAAATTCTGAACTGTTGAATTCCAGCTTCCCTAATAATTATTGTACATCAAAAGACATTAGAAACTATTTGAAGAGGATTGAAATCTGTATTGGAAATAACTGTTAAAATTGGTCTACGTAATTAAGCATATTCCAAAATTTTGTAAAAATGTAATACATTTTAGTTTTCAGCCCAAACTTAGGCCACACACAATGCAATAATGTTCACATTTTTGAACTGTCAATATTTTTATTTTATCATCTATTGTTTAAAAACAATACAGTTGATAAGATACCCTAAGTTGCGGAGAAAGGATTAATAATAAAGATTTTTTTATTCAGTCAATGGTGTGAGCACTGTCAGTTAAATAGTAACGTGTGGCCTTACTTTTACACGCATACCTACCTATTGTGGCAAATGTATCATATTTTTCAAAATTTTGGAATGCATTTAAATCGTAGAACAATTTTAACTTTTGATTTTAATACAGATTTTAATTCTCTACAAATATTCTCTCATGACTTTTGATGTAAAATAATTAGGGAAGCAGGAATTCAACAATTCAGAATTTTACATTGAGTTTCCTATAGCCCTTTTTACGATTCACCACCCGGTATAAGATAAAATGTGTACTATTTGATAAATTATTTCATAATAACACAAATAATACACATATATACACAATAACACACATTCAATGATCGAAAATCATTTAAAAATATGGGAATGTAAACTCTTGTGACGTAAAGTCAAAAATATAAGTCTCCCCACCACCGTCGGACAAGACAACCGTAATAAAGTCTAATAACCGTGGCTATTGACGATGTTTGATAGAGCTCCATATGCGACCCTTGCTAAAGTGATTCTTCTTTACAGTTTGGTATATAGAGTGGAGGAATATAGCAAAAGCAGCCAAGACTGACTTAGAATTGTACAACCACAGAAGAAGAAAATAAACATATCGTCGACCTAATCTGCAAACTGCGTAACTCGATTTATCCAAATTTTACAGGAGACACAAAAACTCTAAATATGACTAATGCGAATACTACGTATCTCCCATTTTAACAGATAGGATGGTAAAACGGAAATATTTTATAATACAAATGTCACTTGTATATTTATTGTAATTAATATTACTTACCACCAACTTTTTCTTGAAAATATCAGTTTCTAAACAGTGATAGGTCAGTTGTGTGGTATGACAAACTAGGGAGTTACGTATTTTTTGTACCTACTAAATTTGGCGGCAAGGGAGATACGGTGTATACGAAAGGGTCGCTATCTACTCATCTGGTAAAAATATGCACGTGCGTCCTTTTTAAAACAATAAGTACCTAGGGACTTCTTGAAACAGATGTGAGTAATAACTCATTTTCAGAGAATTATGGAGTTACGCAGTTTACAGATTAGGACGACAATATGTTTATTTTATAAACGTTTTGTTTTCATTATAAATTATATTGGATGTCACTCCATTCGCAAAACCATAACAATGAACCAAACGGCGCAGGATTTTTAGATGAACAGTATGAAACGGAAGTGACAATTACGATAGGAATGATATAGCACCACATGAAGCAAGCAAGCAGCGCTCTCGATGTCGGGCAGAATCGTGAAAAATTAGCAAGAGAGTCCGTTCTCATAAAAACTTCACACGCTTCCCACGCCAACTCTGTGTTGGTTTGTTACTGGTTAATTACTAATTAACGCTCTGATATGACTTTATTTTGCCGTTAATTGTCAGAATGGTTACATGGCTCACAGCCAACTGCTCTAGTACATTGTATCTCTCTCTGCAAAGGTCATATGTATTATTCGTTGGCTCGGATTAATTTTTCTTCTTGCTTTAAACGCGGGAATGAGCATGTTGTGACGAGAAACATTTTCAAATGATTTTCATTCTCACATATTACACGAAATTATTTATTGTATTCTATATTCCAGTGAAATAACAACATTAGACATGAGAATTGCCAGGATTGGAATCTCATTTATTTGAGAAATCATTTAATATACCGGAAAAATAACAGCGAACATCAATATTCTTCTTCAAGTGCCATCTCCGCGACGGAGGTCGGCAATCATCATAGCTATTCGAATTTTAGAGACGGCTGCTCTGAAAAGTTCATTTGATGTACATCTGTACCATTCTCTCAGGTTGCGCAGCCACGATATTCTGCGTCTCCCTATGCTTCTTTTTCCTTGAATATTTCCCTGCATAATGAGTTGGAGCAAGTTGTATCTCTCTCCACGTGTAATCATCATCATCCAGCCTTCTGCATCCAAAGTTGAACATAGGCCTCCCCTAATTTCTTCCAGTTTTGTCGGTCTTGGGCTTTCTGCAACCAATTTCCAGCAATCCTTTTGGCGTCGTCTGTCCATCGTGTAGGTGGTCTACATCTACTTCTTCTGTCTTCCCTTGGTCTCCACACTGTAATTTTTTTTGGGTCCACCTCCCGTCCTTCATTCTGGCTACATGGCCCGTCCAATTCCACTTCAGCCATGCTACTCGCTCTATGACATCTGCGACGCCTGTCCTTCTTCTGATTTCTTCGTTTCTGACCCTGTCTCTGAGAGTCAGTCCAAGTAGTGACCGTTCCATTCTTCTTTGGGCCACTCTAAGTTTCGTTGCTGTGGCCTGGGTTAAGGATAATGTTTTAGCGCCGTAAGTCATGACTGGAAGCACACATTGGTTGAACGTCTTCCTTTTCAAATAATTTGGCAAGTTGCTCTTGAAGATGTCTGATAGAGCTCCATATGCAGCCCATGCTACGGTGATCCTTCTCTGTAATTCAACAGTTTGATTGTCCCTGGCAATTGGGATTTCATGCCCTAAGTATTTATATTTATGGACCAATGCTATTTCGTTGACTTCGACTTTTGGATTTTCGCTTGGTATCAGGTTTTTCATGTATTGTGTCTTTCCAAAATTTATGTTTAAACCAACTTTTTTACAGGCGGCCTCTAACTCAGTAAGCATAGTTCTAATCTCTCTTAAGTTGTCTGTTATAAGAACTATGTCGTCTGCGAATCGTAGGTGGGAGAGCCTTTCACCGTCGACATTTATTCCTTTGGCGTTTCACTCCAATTGTTTGAAAGCATGTTCAAGTACTGCCGTAAAGATTTTGGGAGATAACGTGTCTCCCTGTCTAATTCCTCTTTTGATTTTTATAGATTTGGTATCTTTGTGTAGTCGGAAGGTCATGGTTGCATTCTTGTATATGTCCGCTATCAGTTTGGAGTACCGATAATCTATACGACTTTCCTCCAATGCTCTCATTATGCTGTTAATTTCTATCGTATCAAATGCTTTGCGAAAGTCTACGAAAGCCAGGACCAATGGTCAGTTGTATTCGATAGATTTTTCTATAATTCCTTTTATGTAGTGTAGGTGGTCGTTAGTGCCAAAGTTTTTCCTAAAACCCGCCTGTTCTCTAGGTTGGTAAAAATCCAATTTTGTTTCCAGTCTATTTGTTATTATTTTTGTGAAAAACTTGTAGAGGTGGTCTAATATAATAGGCTTATGGGCCGGTAATTCTCGAGGTCTGTTGGATCGCCTTTTTTGTGTAATAAGATGGTAAGTGCACTGTGCCATCTTGTAGGTGTTTCACTTTGGTGCAGACATAAGTTGAACAATTCCTTTATGTTGTATAAAAGTCTGTCTCCTCCAATCTTTACGGCTTCTATAACGAATAACGATATTGTCTTCTCCCAGAGCTTTATTTCTTTTCATTTTTCTCAATGCGTTCCTGATTTCGTCTGTTGATATATCAGGCATCAATTCCGATCCTTGGTTGACTAACCTTTTTCCTGAATCTTCTAGTGGCTCATCATGGTTTTGTTGGCTGTTGTACAGTTCTGTATAGAAGTCTTCTACTACCCTTAATAATTCATCTTGTTGATGATGATATTTCCATCTCTATTCTTTAATTTCGTTATTTCTTTTTTGCCATTTGTTAATTTTCTTCTTAGAACTTTGAGGCTCTTGTTATCTTCAATTGTTTGTTGAATTTGTTCGTTTTTATATTTTCGGTTGTCCATCCTAATAGATTTTTGTATTCTTTTACTTATCTCTCTAAGATCATGGTATTCTTTATTTCTATTACTTTGCATTTTTTCCGCTCTTCCATTAATGCTTGTGTTTGGGGGCTTATTCTTTTGTTATGTGATGTCTTTTGGCAGTGTATCTTTTGGCTCTCTTCATAGCTTCTATTATAATGTCATTATAATAGAAGTCATATATACGTGTAATATGTCCCAGATATTCCAATTTTCTGGTCTTGATGGTATTTAAGAGTTCCATTTCTTTATTCATCTTTCTCAGAACCTCTTTGTTTTGTAACGTGTTCTATCCATGATTCTAGATTTTTCACTGATGCCGCATTCAAGGTTCAAGCTTCTATTCCATGAAACAGAATCGAGAAAACGTAGCACCTAGCCAACCTAACTTTTAGCTCCAACTTCAAATCTCTTGTGCAGAGTACTTTTCTCATTTTGTTAAAATTTGCTCTAGCCGTTTCTATTCTGATTTTGATTTTCTGGAAGTAATCACCTGTGGAGTTGGTCATTGTTCCAAGATATGCATATTGGTCAACTCGTTTGACATTGGATCTGTTTATGAAGAGATTCTCGTTATTTCTTTGGGTTTTCGAAATTCTCATAAAGTTTGTCTTCTTAACGTTCATTGTTAGACCGTATTCTTGTCCAAACTCCGCTATTGTGGTCACCAGCCTCTGAAGATCCCCAATATTTTCGGCTAAGATGACAGTGTCATCCGCATATCTAATGTTGTTAATGGGAACTCCATTTACCTACATTCCAGCTGTTTCACCCTCAACCCTCAAGAGATTTTTTCAAGATCTCTTCCGAGATAGGCATTAAAAAGAATTGGCGACAATACGCATCCCTGTCTCACAACACGTCTGATTTCAATTTTCTCTGACAGCTAATCGTTGACATGTACTCTCGCTCGTTGCTTATAGTATAAATTCGCTATAATCCTGAGGTTATTGTAGTCTATTTTCTTTGATTTCAGGACATGCATTAATTGTTCATGTCGTACTTTGTCAAATGCTTTATTATAGTAAATGAAACACGCATATATATCGTGATTGACGTCCAGGCACGTTTATATAAGTATGTTAAGTTAAGTGAAAAAAGAGCTTCGCGAGTTCCTAGGCCTTTGCGAAACCCAAATTGCGTTTCATTAATGTCTATGTCTAGTAGTTTATGATATATTCGGTTATGGATGACTTGCAGTAGAAATTTTAGCACATAGGATGTCAAGCTAATGGTGCGGTAGTCGCTGCATTCTCTTGCGTTTTTCTTTTTAGGGAGACAAATAAAGATCTCCCTTATAGGAAGATATAATAAATAATAATCAACTATTTTCAACGGGAAATAAGCCACAATTTTACCAAAAAAATGATTTTATTAATAGTATTATGTATAGTGTTATGTATACATAATATAACTGAGATAAATACTGAGTTTATAGGAAGGGTAAAACAGCTGCTTCGTTAACAGCTTAACAGTAAAAATTTGTTTAAGGCACTAAACACCTACGCTTGTTCCGCGCTTAGGTATTCATTGGGTATTGTTAAGTGGACAAAAACGGATATAGAAAATCTTCAGCGAAAAGTACGAACACACCTCACAAAAGCACAAAAACACCACCCTAAAAGTGCAGTAGAACGAACGACATTACCGCGGTATTTAGGAGGAAGAGGACTTATGGATATTGGTGATCAATTAGATAAACAAATTGCTAATTTAAGAACTTATTTTCAGATGCAAGCTGAAACATCTACTCTACACCGCGCTATCTGCGCAGTAGATGACACAACACCGATCAAACTGAGGGAACCAGAAATGCACATAAACCACCTCATTAAGGACGAAAAAATCCGCACCTGGATGGGTAAACCTCTGCACGGGCGACATTCCAATGAGGTCAGCCAAAACTATGTCGACAATACAGCGTCGAACTATTGGTTGACATCAGGAAAGATGTTCCCTGAAACGGAGGGTTCATTACTGGCCATTCAGGATCAGGTTATACCAACCAGAAATTACCTGAAATATATCGTCAAAGACCCTCAGGTTCAAAACGACAGATGCCGATATGGATGTCAAGCTCAAGAAACCATCCAACATCTTACAGGGGGCTGCCAGGCATTTGCTGCAACTGAATACAAGAAACGGCATGACGCAGTGGGAAAAATCCTTCATCAAGAGATAGTGATCAAGTTGGGACTTCTCCAAACGGACCATCTCCCATATTATCAATACGTCCCTGAGAGTACGCTTGAGGATGGCAACTACAAGCTATACTGGGACCGCACTGTGCTCACAGACCAAACAGTGGCACATAATAGACCAGATCTCGTACTAGTTAATAAATTAACAAGACAAACAACACTAATTGATGTGGCGATACCTAACAACAATAATCTACGTAGTAAATTTACTGAAAAGATCGCCAAGTACAGAGATCTGGAAATTCAAATACGGAGACAATGGAGAATGCAAAGTACCCAGACGATACCTATTATTATGTCTACTACTGGAGTCATTCCGAAGAACCTCCTCGAAACCTCCTGTACTACTCTCAACGGCCAGATGTGTAAGAAAATTTTTGGGAGATACACCTGCATACCAAGTCCCCTAGAGGGCTCGATAACACGGAAAGAGTCACACCAGAGCTCAATCCTTTTGATACCGTAGGTATCAGGGATGAGTCAATTTTCCCCGTAGAGGGAGTGTGAGCCGTATGGCTAAATCAATCTGGTATTATGTATTTTGTATTTCTACAACGACACCCAACTTGGGCGTCGAAACATTAAAAAATCATTTTTTTTTTGGTAAAATTGTGGCTTATTTCCCATTGAAAATAGTTGATTATAAAAATGCCACAAGGAAATAGCTTCAGAATAATAAATAATATGAAAGTATTGAATGAAGAGTTTAGAGGAAATCGCGGATCAGTTTCAGATTGTGTCGTTTATTTATCTACATACAAATGACCGGGTACGGAAATGATAGTAATAAATCTAAAAAATTAAAAAATCAGATATTGAGATAAGATTCTTTTTATATTATTACCAAACGCTTCTGATACCAGCATAACACAACGGAAGATACGTGAAACTGTATCTGTTTGCCGGATAATAATATAAGGGTGATGTAGTATAGGGATGGGAAGAGACTGTAGTGAACAGTTATATAAAATGGAAGGAAATTCATGGTAGCAGTTTTGGTAAGTATACTTATCCAGTTTTCAGAAAAAACATTGTTTTGATGACGTTAGGGGAAGGTTTAACTTGCCATTATCAAGTCAAGTATTGCCATTAGTATTTCAACAAAAAAAAAAACGTTTTTAGACGGTTTTTCGCAAATAACTTAAAAAGTAAGTATTTGACCGAAAAATATATTCTAAGCAAAAACGTAGCTTATAAAAAAATGAAATGAATATGAAGTATATCGACCCAGTAAAAACAATGTTATAGCTCATGAAATATTGTTCTTTTTCGTCCAAATTCCAAATCGAATATTTCAACGTAAATAACCAAAAAATGAAGTACTTTTCGGGGAAAACTCATTAAAAGTTTTTGAAAGGTTAAAAAAGCTTTATTTTTATTTTTTATAAAATTTTCTAGCAGCTTAACTAGTTATGCTTAAAATAAAATTAACCCCTTTTTTTGGAAAAAAAAATCATAAAAATCTCCACTTATTTAGCTTTACAAATTACTTAACTTTTTTTATGACCTGTAAGTTCCACCGGTTGAAAGTGCTTATTTTTGAAAAAAAAAGTTCCAGTTGAAAGGGCTTGAAGGAGCACTAATTACGTGTTTAAGCAAATTTTGAATAGCCATATCTTAACCAATTTTTGTCTTACAGAAAAACAAAATAAAACTAACATATTTATAAAAGCAAAACCTACATTTCTTTATTCTTTAAGATTTTTGTATCACTAATACTTTTAAGTTATTTTGAAAAAAGAGCATTTTTCCAAAATAAAAAAAACTTTTTTTAATACAAAACCAATTTTTTTATAAAAATACGAACTTTGAACCGGTCAAACTTACAGACCATATAAACAATACATTATATAAAGTAAATGGTAAAGCGCTAACGATTAATTTTATTTGGGGTGCTAAATAGGGTGAAATTTTCACAATTTTTTTATGCGATGAACAACTTTCTTCGTGCACTACTATCAGCGAATATATCTACAATTTTATTAAAACATGTCTATGCGTAAAATAATATAAAAATAACACATTTTTACATTATATTAAACGACAAAGTGGGGCCCCTGATATATTGGGGCCCCTCCGTAAGCTTCATGCTGCGGGGGCCTCTGTTACGCCTCTGAGGACCACTATCTACTAGCGTCCTTGACTAATTTTATTAAAACAATTGTTAAAAAGTTAAGCGCAAAATAAATCGACATTGATTGCTAATACATATTAAATGCACCGAAAATACCATAATCTTAGAAAAAGCTGGAATATTAAGGCAATATTGTAACTCCGTTCGTTAATTTGTTGGGTTTATTGTACTACACTTAAGAGCAAAAAAATCGACTCACTCGATGAATAATTGTAGTTTATGCTTAGTAATTTCATGTTGTGTTCTTTGAATTAAAACAAATAATGTAAAAAAAATGTTGTCTATTATAGAGCTTCCAAGATATAATTGTTTTATGCAAATTGGCAACGTGCTGTAAAATTTGTATACTTCTGTATACATTATAGTCTAAGAGCTAGTGAACCTTTTGACTAACGGTCGTCCTGTAAGGCTAAAAATTTGTAGAGTGATAATTCATAGCACACCAAAGCTAAAAACCATGACCTGGCAGGCCTCAGCGGTGCACGTGTATCTACCAGGTGAATCGAAAAGTGCAAATTTAGGGGGTAAAATAAACTTTCTCCTGTAAGGTTTAAATTTAAGTATGTGTTTGAGTAAGTGATTTAGAAGAAATGTGTACAATGACAGGCGATTCTGAAGAGCATAAGACCTTGCCAGGCGAGGGGAAAGATTAGGGGTTTTTATTAAAATTATTCTTTTTGCATCGAACAAATTTTTTTTAGGCTTTTTGAATCATTCCAAACAGAAAAGGTCCTTAGTTATTTTTCTCTTAAGTTAATAGTTTTTGTTATATAAGCGATTGAAAATTTTGAAAATTGCGAAATCGGCCATTTTTAACCCAAATCGGACATTTATCTAAAAATTTCAATATTGGCAAGGTACGCAGATATTCCTTAAACATTGATTGATGAAATCCCGAAGAGTTTTTTGCAATAAAATAACGAAAACCGCTTTGTTTTTTTAATTGCTAATCAAGCGGGCGCTACACTGTAGTATAATTGAGGACGTTTGAGCTTGCATAAATTCATTATCTCGAGAATGGGCAAATTTGAAGAGAAATCCTCAGACAGGTCGATTTTTATTTTTGAATTAGGACTTTTTGGTATATATATAATACTAGTGACGTCATCCATCTGGGCGTGATGACGTAATCGATTATTTTTTTAAATAAGAGTAGGTGTTGTGTGATAGCTCATTTGAAAGGTTATTTAATTCTCTATTCAGTAATATAAACATTAACATAATTATTTATACAGGGTGTACAAAAAAAATTTTTTCTTCTATTTGTCAAATTTAATCAAAGTTAATTTAATAAAAAAAATTTTTTTGTACACCCTGTATAAATAATTATGTTATTGTTTATATTAGTGAATAGAGAATTAAATAACCTTTCAAATGAGCTATCACACAACCCCTACTCTCATTTAAAAAAATCATCGATTACGTCATCACGCTCAGATGGATGACGTCACTAGTATTATATATATGCCAAAAAGTCCTAATTTAAAAATAAAAATCGACCTGTCTGAAGATTGCTCTTGAAATTTGCCAATTCTCGAGATAATGAATTTATGCCAACTCAAACGTCCTCACTTATACTACAGTGAAGCGTCCGCTTGATTAGCAATTAAAAAACAAAGGGGTTTCCGATATTGTATTGCAAAAAACTCTTTGAGATTTCATCAATCAATGTTTAAAGAATATCTACCTACCTTGGCAACTTTGAGATTTTTAGATAAATATCCGATTTGGGGTTAAAAATGGTCGATTTCGCAATTTTCAAAATTTTCAATCGCTTATATAACAAAAACTATTAACTTAAGAGAAAAATCACCAAAGACCTTTTCTGTTTGGAATGATTCAAAAAACTTAAAAAAAATTTGTTCGATGCAAAAAAAATAAATTTAGGAAAAACCCCTAATCTTTCCCCTCGCCTGGCAAGGTCTTATGCTCTTCAGAATCGCCTGTCATTTTACACATTTCTTTTAAATGACTTACTCAAACACATACTTAAATTTAAACCTTACAGGAGAAAGTTTATTTTACCCCCTAAATTTGCACTTTTCGATTCACCTGGTAGATACACGTGCACCGCTGAGGCCTGCCAGGTCATGGTTTTTAGCTTTGGTGTGCTATGAATTATCACTCTACAAATTTCTAGCCTTACAGGACGACCGTTAGTCAAAAGGTTCACTAGCTCTTAGACTATTAATATAAAAGTACATCTGTATTAATATAAAAGTATAATTCGATCTGTGTGTACACTTGAAAGTGCAGTAAGTGAATATTTTACAAAATGAAGGTGAAGGCGGTCCAGCTAATTGCATAATTACGAGAGGAATATTTATAGTCAGAGGACTGTCGCCCGTCGCCTCCGTATGACGAACTCGGCAGTCTCAAGGGCTTACCGTCGCTACCAGGAGACCGATATTTACAGTCGACGACCAGATTCGGGTCGGCGACGCGTAATAGCAGAGAGAGATGCTCGATTTTTAGTCCTGAATGTCTTTAATAATCGGCATATTATAGCAGTTGGATTTCGCGCTATATTGTTTTGTTAATAGCATTCATTAATTTTACATCCTAATTCCCAAAAAGAATGTCTATTTTCCAATTTATTTTGTGAGTTGTATATCATATAAATATTTTAAAGCCGTCCCTGTTTGAAAATTTCAGAGCATTACAAAATATTGCGTAACGTTGAAAAGTGCCCCAACTCCCCTTGAAAGAATGGTTTAGTCCGTCTAAACTAGCTGAATTTTTGTCAAGTAAGCACCTCTAAGGATCAAAATCGCTCGGTACTTGCGTCGTTTTTTTGCTCGATCTGTGTCTTCAGAGAGAAGCGCAGTCAGTCCGGTTTGAAGATTTGAAGCGAGAAGACCCGCTTGCCGGTACTCACTCGACAGGGCGTTGCCCGTTGTCCTTTGCCGGTATTAAGTATAGTATTGTCGTTTTGTGAAGCTATGAAGATCTAGTAACTTGTAGTGAGTGCTCTAGGAGGATTTTTACTCCATGATAATGGATTTGTATGGTGAAAATCGGGTACTCCGTATGAGTTGTATGACGCAGTTCTATAAGCCGGCATTGTGTAGAAGCCTTTGTTCCTGTTTTATGATGTTCTGGTCCTGATTCACTGAAGAAATGTCTTTCCTGTCCCGCTTTGAATGCCCCGCCACGCCTCGTGTCAAAAGGTCACCGATGTCTTCTTTCCTGTTCCATTGAACCCCTTTCCCCCCGTGTAGTGTTTGAAGTGTGACGATAGGATTTTGTTAAAATGAGAAGTCTATGAGATATTTTGTTTTTAAATAAATTCCAAGTGGACATATTAAAGTTTGCTGGTAAAAGGTTTAAGTATTTTTTATAAAGATATTCTGTTTTCAACATGGTAAATTTTTTTATAAATAAAATAAAATGGCAGTGACTTATGACATCTGTCAAAGTCAAATTTTGTTAAGTGCGTCAAATTTCATTTGACATATGACACAACGCCCAACAAAAAAAAAGGATTTGTAAAAGGTTAATTATTTGGAATATTAATGTTAAAACCAGTCAAAGTTTTGTAAATTAGCAGTCATGTTTGTAATAACTTCATATTGAAAGTATTTTTTATAGTAAAAACAAAGTTTTTAAAGGTTTGAATAAATGTAGTAAAATATACCTTTTTTTGTTTTTCTAACCCTTTTGAAAATTTATTAACTAGATTCTAATGCAACTGAAATACGTTTTAGAGAAAAAGAAGAAAAGGAATTTGGTATAGAAGCCAGTGATGATAAAGATTGCCCAATTTGACCCAACAGAGGAATCTATGATGAATGTCCCCCAATTGGTACCCGTAAAAGTAGCCCAAATGTCCAGTAAGTACCCATATGTGAACCAGAGGATTTATTTCGAACGGCGTCCTTTTTTAAATAGTAGAAAGATCCTCTAGTCTGAGTAAGTACCCTTTTGTATTTGATTATGGTAGTTAGTCTTCTTAACACCCCTTCACCCTCCCTAACGATTCCACGACCTGCCACCGCACAACCAATGAGCTGCCGTCTCGCAAAGAGGCTTTATGTGTCTGTTCCTTCTACTAGCCCCATTTCGACCCCCAGTATCTATGTAGTTAGTTCTTTCCCTGTCCCCATAAGAGCAGACATGTAAAACGCTTCAATATAACATTAACTGGGCTTCAATAATCCTTGAGGAATGTTCGAAGTGTCGCCGTCACTCAGTGGATAGATAGAATAAGGCTCAAGGTTGCCACTTTGACTCCTAGACGATCTAACACACGGCCCAATTTGAACGCAAGTCAGAAACAAGCTCGACTTCAGTTTTTTCCCGAGAAAAACGCACGATGATAACGCGCGATGGCACACATCCAGCACCTATGGGATAAGCTCTAAAAAATATAACTTATTTGACTTTCGAGTCGATTTTTTTGTTCTCAAGTGTATTTTACTCTAGTGATTGAGTTATTTATTGAATACCGTTCTGCTAATAGTTGCTCACCTCTACCAAACTCAGATAATGGGGTAGAACGGTCTGGCCAAGACGATAGCCACGCGAACAAAAACCCATAATAGGGGTAGCAGATGGAAAGAGGGACAAATGAAACAAGTGAATATAGCTTCACGCGACATTAACCTGTTGTTAGAACACAGTGTGCCACTCGAGAATACTACTGGCCACGATTAATCCTCCTCGACCAGAGAAGAGGCAGAGGACGTCCGAGGGTATTTGCAGAAAATTAAACAATTGCCGTCCGGTTGAGTTTTTACGACTCAAATGAAGAACTACTCGATTCACCGAAACAAATTGAGACTTGGCCGGGACAGTATCTGCTAAGTTAGATGTGTAGAAAAAGGTATAATCAAGTTAAAAACTGACTGGATGTAGTAAAGTCTGGTTTGATGAAGTTTTTTGTCACTTATTTTCCGTTGTGTTAGGAAAAGATCTAATTAATGACATAATACATTCACACATAGGAATATTGGTAATCAAAATTACAATTTTAACTATACTAACCTCTGAAAAGCATATGAGAAAAAGTGACAGAGTCACTGTGCAACAGAGATGGTGAACGATACATACATTTTTAATGAATTTTAAAAAATAAATATTATTAATTCAATACAAGAAATTGAAAGACTAAGTTTTTCAACCCAATAAAAATATTTGTGAAATAAAATATTTTTAAAAGATTTTTAATTGAAAAACTTATTAGTCCATTTCCCTGGTGACACCTCCAAGGCTTCTAGTAATTCTACACTATGCAATTCACAACCCCCGTCTGCTTGGTAAAGTTCCAACGGAAAATGGACCTAGTTACCCTATAGGAGTAATACTAATATAAAAATAAAAATGTATACCATTTTTGTTCAGCTGCAATGCGAAGCCAAAACCGTCTTAATTTTTACCTAGATTAGAGAGTGCAGCCAGTACCTACTCTTATCGACGATTTCGCTGAATAAAAATGGTATACATTTTTATTTCTATATTAGTATTACTCCTATAGAGTAAAGTCGGGTCCATAGATATTTCGCCCGTCGGCAAATTCAAACAGATAACATTTGTATTGTTATGAAATTCGAGTAAACCGATGTCCCTTTGTGATAAGGCACACGCCGGTATTTTTACAACTGGGTTACTTATTGTAAATCAATCAGTTTAACACTTGAAAATGTATACTTGGGCATTAGTACAGTTAAAATTGTTAGACGATTATATTTAGATGAAATATTAAGCAATAGAATTGAAACTTTTTTCTACTTTTACGGACAAAAAAGCAAGTTCATTAGCGGAACGTGATTCAAAATTATTCTGCAGATTATATTTGAAGCAATATTTGATTAAAACATCTCATTTTTGGTGGTAAAAATATATTAAATACATATATTAATTTGTCTGGACTAAAGGTTGTAAAATATGGTCTGGAGTTATATTTTTGTTTGAATTAGCCGACGGGCGATAGATAGATGGTGTCAACTTTAACTAGGTCAATTTTCCGTTGGAACTTTACCAAGCTGCAGACGGGGGTTGTGAATTGCATAGTGTAGAATTCCTTCTCTTTTGTCTTCACTGCAGCATCCATTTGGCTTGCATATTGTAGAAGCCTTGGAGGTGTCACCAGGGAAATGGACTAATAAGTTTTTCAATTAAAAATCTCTTTTCTACAACCGTGATAAAAATGCAATTTTTAGCACTCCATACGAGCGTTAAAAATGCTACTTTAAAGTGAAACAGTAGCGATCAACAGGTAGCGAAAATGAGTTCCAAGATTGCGGCTGTAATTTTGAATATTTTTTCGAGATATTTGGCACACGTATTCGTAATATAATAAAGAATGGTGGTACAGAGCCCAATTTGAAAAATATATTAATATGTGGAAATTACTCTGTAATTCAATACAATATTAAAAAAACGAGCCTGTACCGCCATTAAGAAGAACAAAAAAATAAACTTTCTTCAAATAAACTTTTTTATCCAATGCCTAGATTTTGTGTCATTTTGGAACTACTAATGAAATTAAAAAATTTTGTAGTTCCAAAATGACACAAAATCTAGGCATCGGATAAAAAAGTTTATTTGAAGAAAGTGTATTTGTGTATTTTTTTGTTCTTCTTAATGGCGGTACAGGCTCGTTTTTTTAATATTGTATTTAATTACAGAGTAATTTCCACATATTAATATATTTTTCAAATTGGGCTCTGCACCGCCATTCTTTATTATATTACGAATACGTGTGCCAAATATCTCGGAAAAATATTCAAAATTAGAGCCGCAATCTTGGAACGCGTTTTTGCTACCTGTTGATCTCTACTGTTTCCTCTTAAGGCACTATTGCTTTAAAAAAATTTTAAGGCACTGCAGTTCGTATTGACCGTATATGAAATTTTGATGTAATGTCAAAAAAATATAAAATTGGAATGCCAGTCAAGTTCAAGTAAAAGTTTTTGTAGATATTGTCCTGTAATTACGTTTGTAGAAAAAATATTGTATGATATGCGTGTTAAAAAGTACATTTTTGAGGCACTCATGTGAATTGCAGAACTCGCTATCGCTCATTCTGCAAACTTTCACATGCGTGCCTTAAACGTGTACTTTTAACACTTATATCATAAATAACTATTAAAAATATTTTATTTTACAAATATTTTTATTAGGTTAAAAAACTTAGTCTTTCATTTAGCAGATGCCGCTATTCACCTACTACCTTCACGTCAGTTGCAATTAGTGTTGCCAGGTGCGATTTGTTTTAATCGGTACATAAACAAAAACAAATCGGGATTTAGGGTTGTAGATCGGGACAAATAAATCCGAATTGCATGAAAATCTGGTTTTAGGTTCTACTTACTGTCTACTTCAAAGTTGAACTTGTACCGTTAGTTGCTTTTACTTGGGGGATGACTGTTACAGTTAACCCTTCTCGGGGGTAAAAAAACGCGCGTTTAAAATAAGTACCACAATGAAAATGGATCAACTGACTAACTCTAAAAAACTTTTTTACTATATAATTTTTAAACTAAGTCAATACTTTTCGAGTAATTTTATCAAAAAAAATATTCTTAGCAGAAATGTACCTTTTAAAAAAGCAAAAAAAATTGTATGTTCAGAAAGTCTATAAAACCAGTAAAAGCAAAGTTGTAGCTAATCAAAAATACGTTCTTATTCGTCAAATTCCAAATCGAATGTTTTAACTTGACATAACCAAAAAATTAAACAATTTTCGAGCAAAATTTTTTTAAAATTTTTTAAAGTGCCTAAAAAAATCTTTATTTTTGTTTTATATAAAAGTCTCTAGCATTAAAACTAAGTGCTACCGCTTTACCATTTGCTTTATATGTGTATTGTTTATACGATCTGTAAGGTTTACCGGTTGGGAGTGCTTAGTTTTGAAAAAAATTGGTTTTATAGTAAAAAAATTTTTCCTAAAATATTGGAAAATGCCCTTTTTTCAAAATAACTTAAAAAGTATTAGGGATACTAAAAATCTCACGGAGTAAAAAGTAGGTAGGTTTTGCTTTTATAAATATGATAGATTCATTTTGTTTTTCTGTTAGACAAAAATTGGTTCAAATATGGCTGTTCATATTTTGCATACTCGTGATTAGTGACTCGTTCAGGCCCTTTCAATCATGGAAAAAATACATAAGTAAATTGTTTGTAAAGCGGTAACGATTAATTTCATTTGGGGTGCTAAGTAGGGGGAGATTTTCACGATTTTTTTACCAAAAAAAAGGAGTCAACTTGATTTTGAGAATAACTCTCTTAGTTTTGATGCTAGAAACTTTTTAAAAACAAAAATGAAGCTTTATTAAAAAAATTTTAAATGGGTTTTCCCGAAAAGTCCTTCATTTCTTGGTTATTTCACGTTGAAATATTTGATTTGGAATTTGACGAATAAGAACGTATTTTTCATGAGCTACACCTTTGCTTTTGCTGGGTCTATAGACTTGACGAGTTCACAATTTTTTTATATTATGCTACATTGTTGCTAAGAATATTTTTTTCGATCAAATACTTACTTTTTGAGTTATTTCTGAAAATCGCCTAAAAACGTGAATCTTTTGTCGAAAAATAAACATTTTCAATCGTAAATAACTCGAAAAGTATTAAATAAGTTAAAATTCTATAGAAATAAAATTGCTTAGAATTAGTCAATTTATCCATCTCCGGACTTATTTTAAACGCGCGGTTTTTCACCCCAAAGTAGCGGTGACTGTCACCCCCCGATTTAAAGCAACCAACGGCACAAGCCGTCCAAATTTTTATGCAATTCGGAGTTGATCCTGAAAATTACACGGTATCGCCGTATTTACAGTTCATGTACTGGACTACAAGGTGTTTCTATAATCTGTATTTAATCTTACATAATAGTAATAATCAGACAAAATTGCAAAAAAAAATCATAGATTAAGTAAATTATTTCGTGGGTGAAAATCGGGACATTTAGTGTCCCGATCAGGTACAAATCGGTACGCGTCCCCAGACCCCTGAAAATCGGGACGTCCCGCGCAAATCGGGACACCTGGTAACGCTAGTTGCAATGGGGGACTAATATGTCGAACAATTTTTACCGTGATTAGAGAAAGCAGCCTATGCATTCTCTGAAGAGCCTCTAACAAGAGGTGAAATCGTCGATAAGAGTGCTGGCTGCACTCTCTAATCTACGTAAAAATTAAGACGGTTTTGGCTTGGCATTGCAGCTGAATAAAAATGGTATACATTTTTATTTGTACAAGAAATTGAACTATCTTTTCTTTTTGTACCTTTTAAGGATAAGGGCTAAAGCTTAAGTCTGTTATTACGTCTTTAAAATTTACATCCACTTCCACCCTTTTCTAGGTCTTTTTACATTTCACCTACCTTCTATACAGCTATTATAAATATTTTTTGAGTGCGGCAACCCTTCTAAAGTTATTTCTACCTTTCTCTATAGTTTTTTTTATATCTTTCTCCACCGATAAATTTTATTTATTTGCAACATTATGTTCTCATTGTTGTAATTTTACTGGTTGATATATTCCGTACCCGTTAGAAAAATCAGTTTATATCTCCCAGACTGTAACTATTTCACTAAGTGTGACACTAAAAAAAATCAACAGCAGTAACTCTTTAATTACAGCGATACCCCTATACAGGGCCGTAAGTAAGATGTTGGGGGCCCCGGGGCAAACGTGATCTGGGGGCCCCCTGTCGGGGGTCTCGAGGGCTTACCCCCAGCGGAAGGGGGGTAAACCTCCCATCTCTCATCTGGAATCATCTGGAGAACGTTTTACGAAGTTGATTGCTTCATGTTGAAGGTCTTGTTCGTTTGCATTCAAAATAAAATCAGGTTTAACAATTCTGTACGTATACATATAACACTATACGTCTAGCTGATGGCATAATGTGTCGATCGTTGAGTAAAACACAGTTACTCTAAAGATAAAGCATGAGTTGGGATCTTGAAGTCTTTCATCTTCGCACAGTTCACATATGACACATATTTGAAGCCTCTTAAAAGAAGGTTTCAAATTGTCCTCTCATTTCAGTTAGGTTTAAGAGGGTATCTTCAAATAAACTGTAAGCTTTTAAAAGGTCCAAAGATTTTTATTGCAGTGTTTTTGAGACTATGTTGAGGATTTCGTCAATTTTGTTGCTTCGTCTCTTTCATTTCCTTTGTTACTTATCAGAACTAGACTTGAATGGACTTCAATACATCGCAAAATATGTGTTTCAATGTATTGACTTTGTCAAATCTTCCAGCCCAGCGTGTTGGATTGAGAGGTTTTAGGATCACATTTGAGGAATATCTTTCAGACTGGTGCCTCCAGTGCCTTCCAACGAACGATAGTGTTCGTTGGAAGTTGGAAAAATATGAAGATATGAAGGTTTATTTAGAAAAAATGCAGGAAGAGGTAAACCAAATTGCTGAGAAAATACAGAAAATTGAAATTCGAGAATGAATTTCGCGTTAAAATTCGATATGGAAAAAATGGAAGAAAAATTGAAGGAGATAGAAAAATGTCAAAAAGGAGGAGACCGTCGAAAAGTAATTGTATACAGCTCTAATGAGAGCAGAATCCAATTCGGCGGGGACATTAGAAAAAGACATCCGCCACCTTGCATTAAAATCTTAAAATCCAAGATATGCAGGACTTCTAAGACTGCAAAGAAATTATAAGGAGCCATCTAAAAGACGCAGCTGCTTTGTGATTTGAAAGCAAAGAAAATGAGGTGACTTCGGGGAGAGATTTTGAGACAAATTTTTTTATAATGGTGCAAGTGAAATAGGTTAAAATTGATCATTGAAGTTGTTAGAATTAATATGCCCTGTACTTATTACAATCGGACAACTCGAAGTAGAACTTAACTGAAAGTACTTTAAAAAGTTTATTTGACCTAGTTACAATCTATACACGGCCAAGCAAACGGAGGCCCTCTTGGCCGGGGACCCTGGGCACTGTCCCGGTTGCCCCAATGGTAGTTACGGTCCTGCTCCTATAGGAGTATTGTATATTTCGTTATATATTTAATTTTATTCAGGATACTGTCATAAACCGTTTATTAATACCAAGTTTCGTTCGTAAAGCCGTAATTGTATCTTTCCATTCGTCTCTTTAGTCACACGAGCGAGAGCGTGGAAATACATACATGAAGAAGAGACAAAGCCAGATGAATACGATAGGAATTGTATTTATTTATTAACGTGAAATGGACATATAAGGAGAGGACATCTCGCTCAACTCGCCAGGGTGAAAGCCATGTAAGGAATTGCGATCACCTCTCGTATGGGATGGGGTAAATGAATCGTCGAAATCGCTCAGCACGCCAAGTCGACGCGACGGGGGTCGTAAGGGTTCGGATATGGTCGGGATATACTTAACTCACCTATTATACTTTGTTGGATATTCTCCGTTCAGCACACCGACACCGAGAATATCCAAATGGCTTTTCGTTCCGTCTTTTATACTATCAGAGACGGTATAAAAACAGGTTTTGCTCAATACATTGTGGTACTCTAGACTAGACGATATAATTATATTATCGTCACAAAGTTAGATGGCGATTTATGAAAAATCTGTACATGATAGGGAAAGTCCGATGGCAGACTGAGAATAAACACGGCAAATGAGTTCTAAACTACCTTCCACTTCTCTGCCATCTACCAATTTTTTTTATTTGTCGCATTGTGTTCTCAATATTTTAATTTTATTGGTTGATATAAATATTACGTACCCGTTAGAAAAATCAGTTTATATCTCCCAGACTGTAACTATTTCACTAAATGTGACACTAAAAAAATCAACAGCAGTAACTCTTTAACTACGGCAATACCCCTATAGTAGAATTGTATATTTCCTTATATATTTAATTTTATTCAGGATACTGAGGTCATAAACCGTTTATTAATACCAAGTTTCGTTCGTAAAGCCGTAATGATACCTTTCCATTCGTCTGTTTAGTCACACGAGCCAGAGCGTGGAAATACATATGAAGAAGAGACAAAGGCAGAGGGTGAAGTCTCTAATTGGTGCTCATTTTTATTGCGGAGCTTTTGGCTTTAAATCTTATTCTTCTTCAAGCTCGTTTAACTGTTATATTCGGAGAAGAGAGCGGACATTAAAGTTCCTTCCTTTTTGGGTCCTCGTTGATCTTTTAGTGATACATATATGTCAGTACAAGGGTGTACATATGGGATATTTGGGGGTTAAAGAGTATAGATAATCCAGGATGTAGTCTTATTCGATATTTTGTATAGTTTTTTTTAACTTTTTATATAAAATCACATTATTATCTTCCTCTTTTTCTTCATCATCATCAGTGGCGTTACAGCTCTTTATGAGCCAAAGCCTTCTTCAGAGCAATCCTCGGTTCGCCCCTGTCTCTGGTAAATCTTCTCCATGTTCCAATTCCAATAGATTTTAAATCATTTTCTAAATGAAGAGTCACAGTCGGCGGGAAAAACGATGAATGTCGCAAATTTCATACATTGCTCCAGAGCATTTTTTATATTTTAAACTTACACCTACTAGTTATAAAATGTTCAAAAAATATAAAAATTAAATTGGAGCAAGCAGGATTCAAAGTTAACACATCTATTAATTTTGATATAAAAAGTACAATTTTAGTTTTTTATTAAAAAATAAAAATTCAATGAAACGTTAGTTTTTAAGGGGGAAACACGATGAAGCTCCACAGATTCAGTCGACAAAGGGAGTGTTTTCAACTTTTATAAAATTAAAGGCTTTTTAGTCCATTGAAATGTTACATTTAGTGTGCATTTCTTAGAGGAGTCAATCTTATTTTTTTAATGTCTAGGGGGTTCAGTAGAAGCTTAAGTTCAAGTTTTTGGGGTTGAGGCCCTTGTCCCCCGGCCGCCATCTTGGAAAAAGAGGTGCGAAGGGCTTTCGCGCTGTATCTCGTAAACTAGCTACCCTACAGAAAAATTTATTTCACATAAAATGAAGCAAATTAGATTTTCTACAATTTTATGTCTATTACTTTTTATCGTAAAGTGACCAACAAAAAAGTTATAAACAAAAATAAGAGAAAATTTTGTAAGAAATTTCCTTTTGGAAGTTATAACTTTTGTTACGTTCATTTCACAATAAAATAACATCATAGCGATTTTGTAGAGGATTTTTCAATA
This sequence comes from Diabrotica virgifera virgifera, assembly GCF_917563875.1. Taxonomy (NCBI): domain Eukaryota; kingdom Metazoa; phylum Arthropoda; class Insecta; order Coleoptera; family Chrysomelidae; genus Diabrotica; species Diabrotica virgifera. The sequence continues at coordinate 13,126,035 of NC_065443.1, read as the reverse complement.
AACAATTTTCACTATAAAGTTGTTTAATTTTATTTATTATCTAGGTTTTACAGCGCTCCAAACTTGATCAGATTCTCGAATTCTTGTAGAAAAATAATGCTTTTCTATCTACGAGCGGCATTCCGTTATGCCAACCACGAAAATCAAATTTAAGGTGAATGATCAATTTTGGTCTATTTTTATGATTTAGAGGTCGCTGAATCCGAATATGAAGTTTATTTTTATCTAGAGTTGGTGGAACATGTTCAAAAAATAAATTTTATACAAAAATGCCAAAAATCAATTTTGATGATTTTTCAAATTTACCTCGCTGTATCTTTGGTCGCTGTAAATATTTCCTTTTAAAAATTTTACTGTGTCATATTTGAAGTACGTAGATAACAATGAAATTTGTCCAAAATGTTTAAAAAGATTAAAAAGGAGTTGTTAATTTATTAACATTTTGTCATCATATTTCGTTAGTTTCATGTTTACTTAAAAAAGTTGAGTGACAAACTTTTTAGTTTATAATTTTGACCAACACAACAATAAAATATAAGTAGTTCATAAAGAAGTTTTTTGGAAAATTTTAAGTCAAAATATATAATAGGAAAAAAGTTATGTTACTTCATATACAAGCGGCACACCCCAAAAAACGCTTATATTTCGAGATCCTTACCACGGTGTGGTGAATGGCTAATTTTTATCATACTTTATGATTTTGATATCAAAAATCGTTTTTTTGCTCTGATTAAGAATTTTGCATTTTGCGGTTGCGTCATTCTTCTTCTGAAGCGGCGAATTTGTCCTCAAACAACTTCTTGGGCCTTTTCTATATATGCTTAGAGTTATAAGTTTTATAGTGGGAAGAAAGGTCAAAAACAGATTAATAATAGCATAGGAATGTTAAAATTATAATAAATTGTATGAATAAAAAATATATATAGATAGAAAAGTAAGCTTAACTTTTGTTTTTATTGTATCCCTATGAGCATTCGAGAATCTGGTCAAGTTTGGAGCGCTGTAAAACCTATATAAATAAATAGAATTAAACAACTTTATAGTGGAAATTGTTCGCTGAAAACCCCTCTACAAAATTGCTAAAATGTTATTTTATTTTAAAATGAACTGAAAAAAAGTTATAAGATCCAAAAGGAAACTTGTTACATATTTTTGGTTATATCTTTTTTGTTGGTCACTTGACGATAAAAAATAATAGAAACAAAATTGTGTAAAATTTAATTTTCTACATTTTATGTTTAATAAGATTTTCCGTAGGGTTGGTAGTTTACGAGATATAGCGCGAAACCCCTTTGCACCCCATTTCCAAGATGGCGACCGGGGGACAAGGATGGCGACCCCAAAAACTTGAACTTAAGCTTCTACTGATCCCCCCTATACATTAAAGAAATAAAATTGACTCCTCTAAGAAATGCAAGGTACGGCCTAAAAAATGTAACATTTTAATGGACTATTTATATTATTACAGAGTTGTATTAAACATTTTAATAAAATTAGGAATACATAAATTGTAACACTAATTTGATAATTTTATTTGTTTGTTTTCTTTTCTGCCTTTTTCTTTGGCTGACTTTGGCGCTTCTTTGGCTACTTTTGTGTTATTTTGAAGTCTTTTACCCCATTTATTGTTTGTTACTTTTTTTATGAATCTTATAATAAACCACACTAATAAACATCAAAAGTTGACTGTCACGATGACCAATATACTGCCGGCAATTATCGAGATTATTGGAACTTCATCGTTTTTCCCCATATCGAGTTTATTTTTCAGTGGATATCTCGTGAGTAAGCGTTTTTCCCAATGCAAAGTATATCAATGAACCCGGCTCACAAAAACCTATTGCAAAAACTCATTTTCGCCCAAAAATGGAAATTCATCGTTTTTCCCGTAGACTCTTCAAATTGTCTTGGTACCTATGTCTCGGTCTTCCTCTTTCTCGTTGTCCTATCGGTCCTTTTCGGTCAAAAACTTTTATGACTATGGCATCTTCCTCTCGCCTACTTACATGGCCTATCCATCTAAGGCGTAGTGCCTTAATGAATTTTACAACGTCAAGTTCTCCAAAACTTCTATACAACTCAAAGTTGTAACGACTGCGCCACAAACCTTGTTCTTTTATCCCTCCAAACGTTTAAGCAGTTCTTGGTCATTCTGTGTAAGTGACCAATTTTCTGAACCAGATGTTAGTACTGGTCTTACTAGTGTTTGTAGACAGTAAATTTAATTTTTCTAGGTATTTTTGAGGCCATCTGTCTTCTTAAAACATAGTAACACTTATTGGCGAGCACTATTCTTCTTTTAATTTCTTCACTACCATTTTTATCTATAGTTAGCAGCGAGCCTAAGTATATGACGGTGGCGACACCTTCCAATTCTAGGTCGTCAATTATTAATCTTGTAAGTATTGGGTTGCTTGACCTAGTGCAACACATATATTTGGTCCTTTGAACATTTATATTTAGTTCCATTCTCTGTGCAGATGCTCTTAACGACCGAAATACTTCAGTCACAGATTCTGTGGACCTAACTATGATCTCTATGTCACCTGCGTGTCCGACAATAGGGCTTTTCATCGATTGTCATTTGTTTCGAGCTTCTGTCACGTGTCACATAATATTAATATATCTACGTCATACGTCTTTGGTTTGTACCATTGGTATATGCAATACCGTACGACGTAGATATATTAATATTATTTGACACATGACAGAAGCTCGAAACAAATGACTGTGAATGAAAAGCCCTATTTGTAGTAGGTACTGATTTGTTAAAGATTGTACCATTCGTATTACTCTCGAATTATTTTTTCTAATGCTAGATTAAATAAGAGACACGATAGTCCATTACCCTGTCTTAGTGCATTTTTGCAATGGAAGGGTCTTGAGAAATCGTTTTGGATTTTTACATGCTCTTTGCCCCTGTGAGTTGAAGTCGAAATTTATAACTTTTATATCGAGCTAATTTTAAACTAAAGGAAAAACTGTTGTTATATTATGGCCTAATAATCCTACTGACTGCGCCACTACCTTTTTTAAATTATTGGTGTTGTAACGGTGCGACACGTTACTCAGGTATTTTTAAAATTCTCTAAATTTTTTTTATATTTATTTTCCCTTAATCTCTTTTAAATCCTCTAATTTTCTCGTAATTAACTATTTACGTGACGTCACACTTCTGTGTACCGAACGCACTATACGCCACCTAGTGGTGAAGATGGCTTCACGTTCTGAGAGAATATGACGTTTACCTTGTAGGAGAAGCGGATTTCGCTGACCACTCGAATGGTAGCTTGGAATAGGTAAAGTCGAATCAAGTCTAATAGTGTAGTACCCAAAATGGCGGAATCTTAAGTAATAAGATTTTATTGGAAAATACAGTTCCACTTAAGTGAAAATGGTATCCTGTGGTTTTACCTACTGAATCCATCCAGTGTTCTATAGAGGGACAACAGTAATGAAAAACTGAAAGATTCCGGTAAATATTTTTTTTTACATAAAAAAGTTAATAACCTGGCATGTTACCTTATTTTTACATCTAATCAAATATTCTTTCCAGTTCAATTTTCCCAGTAAATTTGTTAATTATTTAATTTAGTATCTTTTAATCATTCCAATATCTATAAGTAATATTCATCCAGAGAAAATCCTAACCTTATATTTTTTTTGTTATACAAAAGTCAAAATTTCTTTCCAACATCATTAAGGCTATGGGTACATAATTCGCAAATATCTTACGTGTATCCCTACTTTTTCTGTCTTTACACGGCAAATTACGTGTAGTAAAATTCACACTGGTGTGGAGATGTAAACATTACTAGAATGTCATTCTACTTGAAAATGTCATAATTAATTTAAAGATATGGCTTTTGAATGTTCTTGGATAACTGTTATTTTTATAATTGCAAATTATTAATTCAGTTAATAAATGTGATAATTTTTTCACTAACTATGTTTTCAGTGATTGTAATAATTTATTTGTACAACAAAAACTAATAATCAATCGAGAAAAAAAGAAAAGTGTTAAAGTGATTTTTTAATAATATGTTGTTATTTTGGAACGCTTACAATTTTGAACATCTCTAACAACAAAATACTTGGATCACAGGATATATCTGATGTATTCTCTGCTTGGATCTTCCACAAATAATACACAATAAATAACTTTTTATTAAGTTCACGTCTTAAATCAGTTATTTATCAAATACAGTATATATCAATAATATTTAATCAATTTCTCAAAATATTCCCGATGCAATGTCAAATATTTAAAATTGTCACTGATTGTCAGTGTCTGACTGACAATATATGCTGACAATATTATATTCGGTTGAGTGCGTTGTAAGACAAAGACAGATTTGGAAAATATTACCACGGCATTGTGTTCATTTTTTTCAAATCCTGAATAAACCAATAAATATTTTTGAAAAATTTAAACGCAGAATGAAAGACTAAATTATTACCGAGGGCCGAAAGTCCCTCAGAATAAATAAAAAGTTTATTTTGAATGAGATATTTGAAATTAAAAATCACACTAAATTTTCTCTTAGTTTTTTCACCCCTGTAACTTATTAAAATAAACATTATAGAAGTTCTCAGGGACTTTCGGCCCTCGCTAATAACGTAATCTTTCATTCTGCGTTTAAATTTTTCAAAAATACTTATTAGTTTTCTCAGGATTTGAAAAAAATGAATCCCCATTTGAATAGCATTGCAGCCGAAAATACGTACCGATCCTCTTAATAATAAGTATCCTATAATTATTTAAAAAAAAATCATATCAATTCTGTATTTAAATTACAAACTCCAAACTTTTTTTAACTCAGAGTTTGTCAAACATCTAGGTAGTTATTTTTAATAAATATTTACTTATTTTGTATATCATTTATTCTTATTATTCCTTTATGTTCACATTTAATGATTTAATATATTTAATATAGTTTTGACAGTAGTGTAAGATACCTAGGAGATTGGTCGATCCCATCTTCTGGCTCCCGTAACTTAATCTATTTTATTTATCTCCTATATTCTTCTATTTTTACTATATTATTATATTTGTTCTATCTATTTTCTGAGCATCTATTCTTCTTATTATTTTCATTTCTAGTCATCATCACTATCTACTTTGAGCTACTGTCTTCGACAGGCATGCAAATTGGCTGTACCCATCCTTGAGTGTCAAGTTGTCGTTCTCTTGCATATATCGCTAGCCTAACTCCATTCAGTTTGCCTCTGTCTGTTCATACTTCTGTTATTAGTTCATCTTAATATCAGTTTATCTATCTCTTCATCTTTGCATCTTCCTCTACTAATACTACTGCAAAAGTAGTATTTTCTTACTTCGGCTTCTTCACGCAGAAGCCACCTTTTCTTTTTGACACATTTTCGTTACTTTTTAGCTACATTAGCTGATCTTTAATTTTCTTTCCCGACTTCTGTTGGAGTTTATCATTCTCTTTACTTTCACTCCAACAGAAGTTTTCTTTTTTGTTACAGTGTATGAATATGGATTTTAATTTATTGGAATGCGTTAAATGGTTACAATAATGAATATAACAAATAATGTAAGAACATCTAGATACATAGTCCAATAAATAATGTTGTGGGTGATAGTTTAAGCAAATTTAGCCTTTTTATAGTATTTTCGGATACGTCCTTGAACCGTAAACACACACACTACACGCGAAGCCCTGAACGCCGTGGTAGACTCAACGGATCCTAATTAGAAAATGTGCAACTCACCCTTTGACCAAAAGAACGACGAGCCAGTCTTGCCTGCTGATGCTTACTGGCCCCGGATGAAACATGGTCGGGCTTTTAATTAAGAACACACTAAATTGAAACTTATTTGCCTTAGAATCACATGAGTGACTCGTTTTAGACGATTGGATGCTCGCTAAATTGTAAATTAAGGAACGTAGAGGTACCAATGTGGTCTGTTATAAAGCGTATCTAGGCGCAAATTAGCGATTCTTTAGTATTTTTTATAAAAGAAAACAGGGTGTGAAGAAACAGGAAAATAATGCTCTTGTAGATTAATACATTATTTTGATATTTTGTGACGGGTAGTTTTTTTAGGACAACAGTCACAGGAAAACACAGGTTAAAAATAAAATAAATGTATTGAGGATATTAACATATAGTTCAAGATTCATTCATTCATTCAAGATAATAACAACAAAATAATTCTATCTTCGCCCCGTTTCGAAGCAAGCTCCCTATGCGGACGTCTGCAAAAGAAAAATAGAATTGTATTTATTACTATCATCAAAAACATAATAACAATATTAGAAACATACAATACATAACACAGTATATAGGGTGAGGCAGATAACTGGCCTATTAGGAATATCTCCAGAACTAAAGGCAACAGAATCATGAAAATTGGAATAAAGGGGTTTTGAAGGATGATCTATTAAATGAAAATATTTTCATCTCTACCGGAAGTTGCTTATAATTTCGTTTTTTTAAATGGGACACCTTGTATATTTTTACATTTTTGGATTCTCTTCGATGTCTTCTTTCTTAAAATATGAGGTTTTGTAATATTATACAGGGTATTTTAAAAGATAATTACGTTTTTTTATTAATTTCGTAGCAACATTCACACCCTGTAGAGTTGTAGTAGTTTGACATCTAAAACTCTACTTATGTTCAAATGATTGTTAATATACTCTACTATTGTTAAAAATCATTAGTATAGCTAAATTTTTAATTTTAGTATACAGGGTTGGTCGAAACTCGGAATGAGTATTTTCTGAGTTTTCTTAAATAGAACACACTGTATTTTATAGTACTTTTTGAATGATATTTTATAGTACTTTTTTATTTCTTAAGCATTCCCTATACCTAACTACTTTAATTTGTGAGTTATTGGTGATTCAAGCTAAACATTAATTGCAAAAAAAATACGTAAAATTTTATTAAGTTGGCCGTGAAAATACTCAATACCAAATAATTTTTCAGAAATAAATACATATTAATCCAGACTGGTCCTTAAAATTACCAATAATGGTTTAGATATCAAAATACCTACGTAGTTAAGATTGTTGGTGCGATTAACAATTAAGCACAAATTAAAGCAGTTAGGTATAGGGAATGCTTAAGAAATAAAAAAGTACCATAAAATATCATTTCATTACAATACTAAAATACAGGGTGTTCCATTTAAGAAAACTCAGAAAATACTCATTCCGTGTTTCGACCAACCCTGTACACTAAAATTAAAAATTTAGCTATACTAATGATTCTTAACAATAGTAGAGTATATTAAAAATCATTTGAACGTAAGTAGAGTTTTAGATGTCAAACTACTACAATTCTACAGGATGTTAATTTTGCTACGAAATTAATAAAAAAACGTAATTATCTTTTAAAATACCTTGTATATTATTACAAAACCTCATATTTTAAGAAAGAAGACATCGAAGAGAATCCAAAAATATAAAAATATACAGGGTGTCCCATAAAAAAACGAAGTTATAAGCAACTTCCGGTATAACCAGAAGTTGCAAAGAGATGAAAATATTTTCATTTAATAGATCATCCTTCAAAACCCCTTTATTCCCATTTTCATGATTCTGTTGCCTTTAGTTCTCGAGATATTTCTAATAGGCCCTTTATTTGCCTCACCCTGTATACAATAGCAATCACGCTACAGGAAATCAATCTATCTACGTAGTTACACAAGACTCAAAGCCATAGATATATTAATACGTAGATTAGGCAAAGCACGAAAAATAGCGTAACGCGAAGCAGTTCGGGTCGGTGGTCTATCTATCTTTCTCACCGGCGCTTAACTTTCTCTCTCTAGCATATGATGGCCACTATCGGTGTGTTTGTGTCTTTCCATTACTCCCACCTCTTGGTAGATACGCTCACACTCGTACGACAGACAAATATAGTTAGACCACTGTACTTGATATTGGCGTTACACCTCGATTAGTATAATACAGTTGATCCAAAGAACGGCGCAACCCAGACATCCAAAGTGGAAGTTATCGTGCAACACCAAAAGCTGAATAATGAGAACATTACACAAGTAGAGGACTTCAAGTATCTAGGATCAACAATGAATGGGCAAGGAAATATAGAACCAGAAATAAACAGCAGGGTAATGAGTGCAACAAAATTATACTATGCACTAAATAAAAGTTTTATTAGGAAGAAAGAAGTAAGCCTGAAAACAAAAATGAAAGTATTTCAAACTGTATACGAGCCGGTGCTACTCTACGGTAGTGAAACGTGGACAGTGAACGACAACATCCGTAGTAAAATTCAAGCATGTGAAATGCGATATTTACCTGCGGAATCCAAGGTGACCAGACGTGATTGTATAAGAAATGAAGACATACGTGAAAGGTGTGGTGTTGGAAGGACCTTAGACAGACTTGAAACGAAACAGTTATCGTGTTTCGGACATATGGCGAGAATGAGTGAAGGTAGAACTGTAAAGAGGGTATGGAAAGCGGCATCTGACAACAATCGACGAAGAGGCAGGCCAGGAAGAACGTGGAACGCAAATATTGGAAAGGCTTGCGAAAAAAGAAATATTGGGTGGAGAGAGAGCAGAAAGACTAGCTACTGACCGAAAGGCATGGAGACGTCTGATTTCTCCACTTACCTCGACACCGTAAGGTACAAGAGGACGGCTTAAGTAAGTAAGTATGGTCTGTACATGGACTTTAAAAATAAACACAATGAATAGACTAGAGGCATTTGAGATGTGGATTTATCGACGAATCCTTAAAGTTCCCTGGACCGCACGAATAACAAATGAAGAAATCCTGAAAATAATTGGTGCAGAACGACAACTGCTATGCACAATTAGACAAAGAAAAGTTGGCATACCTGGGGCACGTAAATAGAAATGAAAGATACCAATTTCTTCAAACCTTAATTAAAGGAAGGGTCGAAGGAAGAAGCGGAGTGGACAGGAAGAAAATGTCTTAGCTCCGTAATGTCAAACAATGGATACGGCTAAGAAACATAGGAGACCCAATACACACTGCAACCCGTGTTGAGCTGCCCCCCCCCCCACTTGCAAAAATTAAAAAACGAATAGCCCTGATTTATGAGCTATTTATGAGCTCTCATATTCCGCAAACTAAAAATTTTGAGCTCGTTCCACTGAGCAGGAATTTAATACTTTAATACTGAATTTAGTGGGGGGGGGCAGGAATTTAATACTGACTCAGCCCCCCCCCACTACTTAAAAATAGGAATATTGAATCGGTTTTTGTGGCAGAATTACGAGCTATTTATGAGCTCTTGAAATTATATAGTTGCGATTTTTGAGCTCATCCCCTTCACCCCCAAACAACCCTTTAATTGATTTAACTTAAGAGAAAAATGCTGAGAAAACTTAAAATATATCGTATTGAGGATATAATTCCCACAGCGTATATACTCTAAGAATAAACTATTAAATCACGTGCATTTCGATTATTGAGCTACAACCCCTTCGCAAGAAAACCACCCTATCTTCCCGGCTTAAAAGAAAGTTGTACTCGAAATGCATTAAATTAATTATTTGGCGACTACATATCATTTAATAATTTATAAGCTTTCAAATTACGCGCATTTAAATCGGTAAATTGCAATTTATTTTATATAGTGCAGTCACTGAAAGTAAAAATCAACGATTACCTTCAATTTCGGTGAACCTTCATCGATTTTCACGAAAATTGGTCAGTGGTTAGAGGATACCCCAAGAAACAAAGGTGACATGATACCACCTTGCGCCTTTACCCTGAGGGTGGATACCGCCCCTTCTCGGGGGTGAAAAATTATTTTATAAAAAATAACTGCACAAATCTATAAAAGAACAAATTATAAGCAAAATGTATTATATAAAGTGATTAAAATAAGTCAATACTTTTTAAGTTATTAATGATCAAAAATTTTAATTATTCGTGAAAAAAATGCATGTTTTGAAGCGGTTTTTCGTAAATCACTGAAAAACTAAGTTTTTACAAAAAAGTTAATAGTAGTTTTATTCGTATAGCTTATATTCTAAGAATAAACTCTTAAATCACGCGCCTTTCGATTATTGAGATACAACCCCTTCGCAAGAAAACCATCCCATATTCCCGGCTTAAGAGAGAGAGTTGTACTTAAAATAATTTAAATTAATTATTTGTCGACTAGATATCGTTTAATAATTTATGAGCTCGCAAAATATACGCATCTCAATTATTGAATTGCCATTTTCTTTCTATAGTGCAGTCACTGAAGGTAAAAATCAACTATGACCTTCGATTTCGGTAAATCTGCATTCATTTTCACCAAAATTGGTGAGCGGATTTTGATGCTATCAACTTTTTCTGGAGTTCATTTTGGATAGGTATTTCTAAGTACTTTGATAAGTATTTAGTACCTAAGTGTTATAAAATGCATCTCTTTCCCGTTATTTAAGCTTGAATCCTTAGATTTGAACAGTCGCAGAAAAAAATATACATTTAATTACCAATAACTTACTTTAAATTAACATTAAAGGGTTTTTCAAGTAAGCAATTTATTATATTTTTTATTGGCTTCAATTTTAGTGATGAACACTTTTTTGTAAAAACTTACAGTATTTGAGCAATTTATGAAAAATCGCTTTAAAACATGCATTTTCTTTCACAAAAATTAAAATATCTGATCTTTAATAACTCAAAAAGTAATAATTTATTTTAATCACATTATATAACAAATTTTGCTTACAATTTGTCCCTCTCTCGATTTGTGGGGTTATTTTTAATAAAGTAATTTTCACCCCCGAGAAGGGGTGACATATACCCCAAGTTAAAACCCCAAGTTGTTATTGTTAATTCGTGAAAATAAATGGAGATTTACCGAAATCGAAGGTCGTAGTTGATTTTTACCTTCAGTGACTGCACTATAGAAAGAAAATGGCAATTCAATAATTGACCTGCGTATATTTTGCAAGCTCATAAATTATTAAACAATATGTAGTCTCCAAATAATTAATTTAAATTATTTTAAGTACAACTCTCTCTTAAGCCGGGAATATGGGATGGTTTTCTTGCGAAGGGGTTGTAACTCTATAATCGAAAGGCGCGTGATTTAAGAGTTTATTCTTAGAATATAAGCTTTACGAATTAAACTACTATTAACTTTTTTGTAAAAACTTACAGTTTTTCAGTGATTTACGAAAAACCGCTTCATTACATGCATTTTTTTCACGAATAATTAAAATCTTTGATCTTTAATAGCTTAAAAAGTATTGACTTATTTTATTATTTTTATATAATAAATTTTGCTTTTAATTTGTTCTTTTATTGATTTGTGAAGTTATTTTTAATAAAATAATTTTCACCCCCCAGAAGGGGCGGTATTCACCCTCAGAGTAAAGGCGCAAGGTGGTATCATGTCACCTTTGTTTCTTGACGTATCCTCTAACCACTAACCAATTTTCGTGAAAATCGATGAAGGTTCACCGAAATTGAAGGTAATCGTTGATTTTTACCTTCAGTGACTGCACTATACAAAATAAATTGTAATTTACTGATCTAAATTCACGTAATTTGCAAGCTTATAAATTATTCAATGATATGTCGTCGCCAAATAATTAGTTTAATGCATTTTAAGTACAACTTTCTCTTAAGCCGGGAAGATAGGGTGGTTTTCTGGCGAAGGGGTTGTAGCTCAAAAATCGAGATGTACGTGATTTAATAGTTTATTCTTAGAGTATATAAGTTATAGGAATTATATCCTCAATACGATATATTTTAAGTTTTCTCAGCATTTTTCTCTTATGTTAAATCAATTAAAGGGTTGTTTGGGGGTGAAGGGGATGAGCTCAAAAATCGAAACTATATAATTTCAAGAGCTCATAAATAGCTCGTAATTCTGCCGCAAAAACCGATTCAATATTCCTATTCTTAAGTAGTGGGGGGGCTGACTCAGCCCCCCCCACTTAAGTATTAAATTCCTGCTCAGTGGAACGAGCTCAAAATTTTTAGTTTGCGCAATATGAGAGCTCATAAATAGCTCATAAATCAGGGCTATTTGTTTTTTGATTTTTGCAAGTGGGGGGGGGGGGGCAGCTCAACACGGGTCACACTGCAAGGGATAGAGAAAAATGGTCAAACGTGATCGCGAACATCCATTAGTGGATTGTATAAGAAGACGAAGAAGAAAAATTGATTGGATGAGATTATAGTATTTTTAAAAGTTTTGCTACCCAGAAAAAAATTTTAAACGATACTGTCGTTTCTGTTATTGATTCTTGCTAAATAAACACTGACATCAGACGAAAAAATTTAAGTACTCTATATAGGCCAATGTTCTTCGCTTATTATCAGAATTGCATTAAACGTCTTCATTCATTCATTTCAATGGACTTCTTAATTATATTCCCAGTATATCATAACAAAATAATATAGCAGTGACTCTTATGACTCACTTCTATTTCGGACTCGACGAAATAAATCTGTAACGGTCTCAATTGGTAATTGACCCTTTACCAAACAAACTTTATCTCATTAGCCTGAGTTACGAGTTCAATCGAATAAAATCTAATGAAATCATCAATACATATTGTTTTCTATCTCTAACTTAAGTCTCATTGCGATTAAACGATGATACATAAAGACATACGGGGTACCTTCTTCTGCTTCATAAATATGACAATCATAAATATATAAACTCAGAACACTATTATTATTACTCAAAACAACTCAAAACAACAATGGTATATGGTACATCAGTTAAATTGGGATTCAAAATAAAACTGGTTGTATCCCGAGAACTTGGGTAGGTAGGTATTGCCTTGAGGGGGTACTGCCTCATGGGAAGAAACGGAGATAAAATGGTTCAATTCTGTATTGCCAATAATATGAAAATAGAAAATAGCCTATGAAAACAACAAATAAGTTAAAGATATACCTTTATTCGAGGAGATAGGAGCAAAAAGCATCATAAATTACATAACATAGATATTCAAAAGAGCTAGAAACGACGATAAATGCAGCAAAAGTAATAAATAAAACATAACTGGACATACAACAGATATATTATAAATTAATAGAGTACAGAATCGAAAGAGGGGACGACCAACAAAAAACTGGATAACATTATAAAATCAGGTAAAGCCAGAGGATTAAACTACACAGAAATGAAAATGATATCTAGAAACAAAAAAGAATGGAAAAAGGAAATAAACACCAACAAAAAACCCGACACCCTAGCGGGTAAAAGGAGCTTAGAGAAGAAGAAGAAGAAGAAGAAGAATAAGAAGAAGAAAATGCAAATGAAGGAGCAGATTATTATTATTAGTGTATATTTGCTTAGAATTTAATTTATTAATAACTGTACTAATTCAATCATTATTGTACTCTTTTAGGTATTCACCACTGGGTGAATACTGACTGTGTCACATTCTTAAAACTTATATGTATTGTTTATTATTTTTTATAAAATAGATTGCAATAAAATGGATGTCAAAAAAAAAAGAATGTGTGTGTACTTTGTACGCACGTAAGAAGATATTCTTCTATTATATAGTAGGTAATTTAAACGAAGTAAATATACGTAAAAGTCTACCGCGCCGTACGAAAGCTGACGGCATTTCAAACTAGACCACATTCGCGTGTACGTTATGTGGGAATATACACAAACTAAACGTTTACACCATAAATTTATATGAATTTAATAAAATTATTAGTTTGATTTTTGTCGAAATAAAATACAACAAAATATAGTGTAAGAAAACAATATATGAGATGAAGATTTGTAGAAAGTTTGTTCGTAATCATATTATGTAAATTAAAGCATTGCCTACTAATAGGTAACTGCATTATTTTGTTTACATTTACCAAATAGATAGGTATTGAAACTATTAGGTATTTCCAATTGAAACATTTAGAATTACGTACCTGCGGCTTTTCAAAACTATTTAAAAAGTCACTATAATTATAAATTTGATTTTATTTCTAATTTGATTTTATTTCTGTCCACACATCAATAAAAACTAATTTTATACAATATTTTTGTTTAAGTACCGATAATCTCCATATTGAACAATTATTGACAGATCATTTCAAAATTTCAACACCCAATCAGAGCCCGTATAACCACTAATACCATACTGTCGGTGTGCGCATGCGCGGGGATCAATCAAATTTTACCCTCAATCGATTCGCCGCTAAAAAAGAATATCTTCAAAAAAATTGCTTAAAATGTACTTTCGGATATTCTGCCTGTTTAATTTTTGTCTTTGTTTTTCATGAAAGTTTGATTGATTGGTGTGGACGTACCTATACCATTATTATCTTACTTTCTTTAATCGTTTGTATGACTATTTTTAATCGTTCCTAAGGGCCGGTATTTCCCACCTCACTTAAGCCAAAGCTTACTTTAAGCCTTTGTTTAAGCTTAGATGGGTGTATTTCCACTTCAATTTGAGGCTTAAGCCTAGGCTTAAATCAAATAATTTAAAGCTCGCGCGGGAGTTGGTTTAAGCCTTTGCTTAAAATTTGTTTTCTGTTTTTTGAGGTTATTTATATAGATTATTAATTATAGAGTTGTTTTGAAAACCAACTTTTAAGTAATAACGTTATTATTGGATTATTAAATAATAATCTATTAATTTATTAATCGTAATAACGATTATTAAAATTCTTACTACTTTTGGAAGGTGTAGGCACATGAAAATTGTTGATTTCTACAATGCTTGGTAGGTATATTTATTTTACAAAAATAAACTTACATTCCAATTTGACATTTTAAGGAATTTATCCAATAAACAAAATTACAAAGACGGATCTATTGCTTATGCAAAATAACAATAAAAATATAACCAGAGAAAATATAGACAATAAACTAAAAACACATGTATCATATACACAAAATTAAGTGAAGTAATAATAACATTGATACAGATGACAAGATAAAATTAAATGTCAACAGTAGTGGTTTTTACCTCAGAACAGTTAGCTCTGGCACTTTGACGTATTCAGAGGTATGTACCAAGCCAATTAACTTTACAGCTGAGCATCAGTTTAGTTAAGAGAATGATGAAAATACGGCACCCAGCTTAAGCTTCTCCTTAACTTTTGACACAGGCTTAGCTAAGCAAAAGCTTAAGTAGCTATTGAAATACCGGCCCTAAGTCTTTTATTTTTTGTAATTTCTATCTAAATCTAATCTTTATTTAAAATCGTAGATTTCTTAAAGAAGTTTATGGAAAAGGTCGACGATCTTTAATATTCTTTAAGCAAGCAACTCACGTGAACGTAGTGAATCGAGTCGTTTTCCGATTTTATAGTTATTTTGCAGCGGCGAGAACAAAGAAAATCTCAAGTGATTTACCAACGATTGCCCTGGATTCAATAACCGGAAATATCCGTTAGACCAATCCGGCCCTTTGATTCTGCCTTGATTGTTTTGATAATGCATCTACGTTTTAGTTTTCCGTTCGGAAACGATTGTCTCGAAGGGACTGTTCTTTTTTCCTCTTTTTCCTTTCGGTTCTAAATTTTAATGTACCAGAACTATTGTTGGCGAAAGCAAAAGAAAGACCTAAAGATATAAAGCTTTTGTGTTTTGTGTTTTTGCGTTAAATACGAAAAAAATTAGACAAGAATCCAAATATTTATAGCTATGTTCGATTTTAAAACGCAAGGTAGCACGATGTTACGGTAGAATATTAAAACGATCTTTATGCCTATTAACGCTCGTGAGTCAGTCCAATTTGAATTTGCAGATAAAATTTTATCCTATGGTCTGTTTTTAAAGGAGTAATTCAAATTTACCGCGCTGTAATGCTTGTTTGTAATTGGTCCAAACTCAGGCAAGTTTAGGTACTCCACTGTTATGAAATTTTGACACGATTGGCATTTTATAGGCTAATTAAGTTATATCAGCGATTTTTGTGTTTTCTGCGTTATTCTATTAATTTTTAGATTTTTAGTCTGCTTTTATATAAAAAACAGTTGTTTTTAGAACTATTTAGCGACGTATTAGTATAATATAATGTTTATGGATTACCGTAGGTCAATATGATCAACCAAAAAAGAGGATGTATTTGGTGATTTTTCTAGTGACTTTCTTGGGTGTGAATCTGTTTTTTAGTTTACTCCTCCTGGTTTAAAAACAAACCATAGTAGTTATTAATATCTATACGCTGTGAGCCCGTACGTAGAGGGGATATTTAAAAATTCGCGAGCGCCAGTAGTGACAAGTCTGTAAACGTTTACTGGAAATTTGACATAAATGTCAAAGTGATTAATTTAAAATTAAAAATAAAAACATTAATTATAAAAAATATTAGTTGGTCAAAGCTGTGTTATATATTTTTACCTTAAATATACTTACGTTTTAAATACTGAATTTAAATTTTTTTAATGTTCCGTACCTAATATGTAGTTATAAATTAATCTAAGTATTAATCTTAGCGCCATCTACACGATAATTATGAAAGTTTCCGAAGTAAGAAATTAATATTTCATCAATAGAACGTCAAAATGATTAGCAAAATCTTAAAAAAATCGATTACAATTTAATTACTTTTTTGCGTTGTAAATATTAAACGATAACAATTAAATAATAAATTTAAAAATTACCGGTGAAAGTTCAATAACTAATCCGCTAGGAGCGACACCAGCGAAGCTCAGAGCGTATACAGTGATGAGCTCACTAATAACTGGCAAAATAACGCAAAAGATGGAAAACATATTAATTCGTGAGATAAAAAGAGATGAGCCTAGAAGAGGTGTTAAATTGTAACTTTAAAGTGACATTATATTGATTGTTTCTTACCTTTAGACGTAACGGACGAGTTTGAGAAATGCCACTGTCGTAATGACAGTTTTAGTTGACATACTCCTCTGATACGTCTAAAGTTGGAAAACAATCAATATAATGTCAACTGATATGTTACTATCGCTAAATTTAACACCTCTCCTAGTTTTATTTCCTTCTAACTCACAATTTAATATGTTTTCCATCTTTTGCGCTATTTTGCCGGTTATTAGCACGCTCATCACTGTATTATTAAAAATCCTGATTTCTTTGTCATGGTTATCTTAGAAACAAAAATTGACATCAGACAGGATTTTCTGCAATATAAAATATTTAAAGCAATTTTGATTTTTTTGAAAATATAATGAAGTGTTTCCCTTAAGAGGAAACAGTAGCAATCAACAGGTAGCAAAAACGCGTTGTAAGATTGCGGCTGTAATTTTGAATATTTTTTCGAGATATTTGGCACACGTATTCGTAATATAATAAAGAATGGCGGTACAGAGCCCAATTTTAAAAATATATTAATATGTGGAAATTACTCTGTAATTAAATACAATATTAAAAAAAACAGCCTGTACCGCCATTAAGAAGAACAAAAAATACACTTTCTTCAAATAAACTTTTTTATCCGATGCCTAGATTTTGTGTCATTTTGGAACTACTAAAATTTTTTATTTCATTAGTAGTTCCAAAATCACACAAAATCTAGGCATCGGATAAAAAAGTTTATTTGAGGAAAGTGTATTTTTTTGTTCTTCTTAATGGCGGTACAGGCTCGTTTTTTTAATATTGTATTTAATTACAGAGTAATTTCCACATATTAATATATTTTTCAAATTTGGCTCTGTACCGCCATTCTCTATTATATTACGAATACGTGTGCCAAATATCTCGAAAAAATATTCAAAATTACAGCCGCAATCTTGTAACGCGTTTTGGCTACCTGTTGATCGCTACTGTATCACCTTAAGAGGAAACAGTAACGATCAACAGGTAGCGAAAACGCGTTCCAAGATTGCGGCTGTAATTTTGAATATTTTTTCGAGATATTTGGCACACGTATTCGTAATATAATAAAGAATGGCGTTACAGAGCCCAATTTGAAAAATATGTTAATATGTAGAAATTACTCTGTAATTAAATACAAAATTAAAAAAACGAGCCTGTACCGCCATTAAGAAGAACAAAAAATACACTTTCTTCAAATAAATTTTTTAATCCGATGCCTAGATTTTGTGTCATTTTGGAACTAATGAAATAATAAATTTTAGTAGTTCCAAAATGACACAAAATCTAGGCATCGGATAAAAAAGTTTATTTGAAGAAAGTGTATTTTCTTAATGGCGGTAGAGGCTCGTTTTTTCAACGAAAACTTTTCGTTTATAAATTTGCAAAAGTCTGTGTGTTATTGCGTTGCCGCTCCTGCAATACTTAGAGCAAGTGTATCGATGGATTCTTATGTATATTTGCCTTCAGAATCCAAATCTGAAAACGGCATTTCGATATATCTAACCGTCTTCGAGATAATCGACCTCAAACTCTAAAATGTGACGTCACAATCCGGTTATTTCCTACCGACGCACTAAACGTCAGCTCAAATGGTTGATTAGGAAGTAGGCTACTTTTTTAAATCTCGATTTGTTAAACATAACATATGTTATTTACATTTGAGTTTGACACTTCGTGAATGTCAAACTAAATTTTAAATTAAGTATTAATAAAACATCAATGACATTTGATAGTGAATTTAATTATTATATAAAATAAATAAGATGTTCAAAAATACAATTTGAGTATAATATTTTAAAAGCAATAATTTATTAACAGCTCTAAAAAGGTTTATACCAGTATACGCCCTCTCCTTTATGATAAATGGACTGTTCCATTTGCTATGAAATTAAACTATAGTCGGTTCGCTAAACTAGACACAACTGGCTAGTGATTTTAGTAGGTAATTTTTTTGTTTTTTGGGAATTTTGCCAAAATTGGCAAAATTACTAAATATTTAGTAATTATTAACTATTTAGAAATTATTTTTTTGTCGAATTGGCAAAATTATTGACTAAAATCACTAGCCAATTGTGTCTGAGTTTAGCGAAACGACAGTATATGAAATAATATTGTTTGGTATAAAAAATTATGGTCTGATATGTGCAATTACATCCTTCTAATGAAAAAAAAAATATTTGAAGATTTTTCTCAAATTATGGATACCAACAATATTTTCATTTATAACTCTTTTATTTTTAATTTGACGAAGAAAAGTTATTCTTCATAAAAAGCTCTTCATGTTCTAAGATTTATGATGCAACCATCATATATAAAATTTTATTAATTTTATACGAGGTATATAAAAAATATGAATTTCGATCAAGAGTAAACTACCTTTATAGTTCATAACATTTAAATTAGAATGATATAATTGCACATTAAAACATAGTTATTAATTCCAAACTACTTTTCATAATAGCAATTTTCCATATTATGAATTAAAATACGTAAATATACAAAGTTTTCGTTACGATAATGCTCGCATTTTCAACTTGTTAATATTGTATTTAATTGCGGAGTAATTTACACATATTAATATATTTTTCAAATTGGGCTCTGTACCGCCATTCTTTATAATATTACGAATACGTGTGCCAAATATCTCGAAAACATATTCAAAATTACAGCCGCAATCTTGGAACGCGCTTTTGCTACCTGTTGATCGCTACTGTTTCCTCATCGCTACCTGTCAACCATTTCCTTGGAACTCGCGTAAAATTATAATATACTTAGCCGCCTCAGTGAACATGGTAGTTGCGAGCACAGAAGAAAACCTGATTAGAATACAGTAAATCAAATTGACCACGTAGCAAGATATATCAGCGACGTAATAGACATATGTATGTGCAAGACTCAGGACAAACGCAGATTAGGATCACTAAGAACTAAAATAAGAGCTAAAATCTTTCATGTGCAGAAAGTCAAAGGGGTTAAAGAGAAAAGGTTTAACGTAGAAACCTTAAAAAACTCTGCAATAGCTAATCAATTTTGGAAGGTAAGTTAGAGGACAGTACAGGTCGTATAGTTGAAGATATTGGATGACAACTATTTGAGGATAATAGAAAGAACTAGAGGAGGATAACACATAGTTGGAAACGCGAAAATTCTAGAAAAGGTTAACCAGAACAGAAAAAGATTTAAACAGAGATTATCAATAGTTAGAAACAGGGCAGGAGATATCATTTATGATCAGCACCAGATACTAGAAAGATGGGCAAAAACTTTTGAGGAAAGACTAATTATAAGAGGTGAGATGAAGTTGCAAGAAGCAGCAAGACACAATACACCGATCCACCGATGACAAGATACATTCACTGACCCAATCGACATTGAGGCAAGAAGCAAACATCTATATAGTTCGAAGGAATGGAAGGCGAATGGGAGAGAGATCTTATTTCTCCCAACGGAGGAAGAAGTCATCAATGCAATACAAGAATTGAAAGAAAACAAAGCTTCTGGAGCGGATGACATTTCCTCTGAGCTTTTAATACAATGCGAACAAATTTGACTTGTTGTATCAGTAGACTAGTAGAACTGATTTGTAAGTACCTATCTAAAATTACCAGAAGACTGGAAAGTAGGTATAATTGTACCTATTCATGAGAAAGGAAATCAAACAATTTGTGATAACTACAGAGGAATTACTCTCCTAAACGTGACCTAAAAAATATTGACCTACATTATTTACGATCAACTATCGGGATATTATACGGATCATAATAGACAAATACCACTGTGGATTCCGCAAAGAAAAATCAACTATCCATCAAATATTCCTTCTAATATATAAGACAAGCTTTGGAAAAAAGATATGAGTATGGAATTGACCATTGGGTACCTACTCACAAAACGCTTCTTTTGACATTAAGCAATTTTTGGGAAGAAGGTGGAGGCATCTACTTGACATCACGCGATTTGCTCAGTACATGACGTAACACCACTTAACTGAGGAATCAAGAAATGTGCTTAATTCACCATACTACGGCTACGGCTCCACGGGCGAGAAATTGACGCTAGCAGTAGCAGTAAAATGAACTTAAGGTTCCGCGGAACGGAATGGGAATAGCCGAACTGAACCGACTACGCACAAGTCCTGTAGTCGGTACAGTTCGGCTATTCATTTTACTGCTACTGCTAGCGTCAATTTCTCGCCCGTGGAGCCTTAGCCTAAGGCTACGGCTCCACGGGCTGGAAATTGACGCTAGCAGTAGCCGCAAAACGAACTTAAGGTTCCGCAGAACGGAATAGGAATAGCCGAACTGTACCGACTACAGGACTTGTGCGTAGTCGGTTCAGTTCGGCTATTCCTATTCAGTTCCGTGGAACCTTAAGTTCGTTTTGCGGCTACTGCTAGCGTCAATTTCCAGCCCGTGGAGCCGTAGCCTAAGGACGAAAAAATGCACACCTGGATGGGTAGGCCCAAGAAATAGCAGACATTATTGCTATAATCCCAAACCCGCGCTAGCGGAGTAAAAGGAAACTATGATTATATACACATCGACAAAATTAAAGCAACACCTTAAAAATGGGACATGTTTGATGTCTCGAATTTACTAAATCAGTTGTCTGATTTGAGTGATTTTTTTAGTATGTTATAGCCTTATTATTTTAGAATATCGATGTAATAATATTGTTGCTATTCAGGTAAATGCCATTTTATACCGGGTGTAACAATCATACTGTATTTTTTCCTTAAAGTTCGGAACACCCTGTGGAATATTCTAGCATATATAAAATATTAAAATTAAAACTCAATTGCAGTATTCTTTCTTAACATTTTATTTTTTGATTTATTTTAGCTTTTAAAAAGTAGTTATTCCGCATTTTTTGACATAACAATTAAGAATTTTATATTCACCATTGGCGTGCATACGGGATATAACTAAAATGTTTATACCCGTATGCACGCCAATGGTGAATATAAAATTCTTAATTGTATGTCAAAAAATGCGCAATAACTACCTATTAAAACCTACTAAATTCTAAATTTCATTTGTATATCTCAACCGGTTTTAGAGCAATAAATAAATCATTAGTTTGTAAGAAAAAATTCAACATCCCGCATCTCGTAAACAAAGCATTTGCGGACATATGTTTATAAAGCAAACGGTCATTATTTTTTCATGCAGAATTACCCCTTAAAGTTTATCGCACTTATTTAGAAACAACCTGTATTGATAAAGAACATGGCAAGTTGTTAACGTACCTAACTTTTTTATTATCCAACATAAGCAAATAAATCAAAAAAGAAAATGTTAAGAATGCCTAAATCTACAATTGAGTTTTCATTTCAATATTTTATATATGCTAGAATATTCCACAGGGTGTTCCGAACTTTAAGGAAAAACACAGTATGATTGTTATACCCGGTATAAGATGACATTTACCTGTCTAGCAATAGTATTATTACACCGATATTTTTAAATAATAAGGCTATAATACAATAAAAAAATCACTCAAATCGGACAATAGATTTAGGAAATTCGAGACATCAATAGGTGAAAATTCTTAATCATTTTAGGCACGACGGGACCCTATAACTTAAATAGTATAACCTAAAAGAAAACGTTTAAGCACTGTGCCGTCACTTTTCAGTGGCACATGCGACTACAGTGGCGCATCAAACTTTCCACTTATGGACGGGATACATAAATTAAAAAATACCCTCCCTCATTACCAGAATTTAATTTTTTTCATTTTTTAAAGTTCTATGTGATTAAGATATAAGATTCATCGTAATTTTAACCGACCAACCCCTTCTCCCTGCCCCCACCATCAAAAACTTTATTTTTCGATTTTATTTTTTTGGTGGGATGCAATCAATTTTAAAATTTCAAAAAATTCACACGCATAGTTAAGGCTTTTGTAAAACACGTCTATTTTTTATAGACCTGTAGGTTGAGTGTACATAACCTCAAAAAATAAAAAAAAAATTTTTTGGAAAAATGTATATAACTTTTTTTTGGGGATAGCTGCAGATCTAATTTTTCTTAGACTTGTGTATTTTATCAAACACTATATTTCTATTTTTTTTCAGATTTTTCTGTAATGCTGGTCACCTTCAAAAATCCAAAAAACTGTTTTTAAGGGGGTTTGAACGTATTTTTCTGATTTTTAAATATTCTAAAGGACTCGGTTACTTCCAGTTACATATAACCTATAAAAACAAAATTGATTTGATATATTATGAAGTCTATAAAATAGAAAGAATCCCCCAAAACCCCCCAAAAAACAGTTTTTCGGATTTTTGAAGGTGGGGAGCCTTACGGAAAAATCTGAAAAAAATTAAAAATATAGTGTTTGATAAAACACACAAGATTAAGAAAAAATTAGACCTGCAGCTATTCCTCAAAAAAAGTTATACGCTTTTTTGAAAAAAAAAATTTCTTTTAATTTTTTGAGGTTATGTACACTCTACCTATGGGTCTTTAAAAAAATAGGCATGTTTTATAAAAGCCTCAGCTATACGTGTGAATTTTTTGAAATTTTAAAATTGATTGCATCCGACCAAAAAAAAATAAAATCGAAAAATGAAGTGTTTGAAGGAGAGGGGAGGAGGAAGGGGGTGGTGGGTTAAAATTAAGCTGAATCCTATGTGTTAATCATATAGAACTTAAAAAAATTAAAAAAAATTAATTCTGTTAGTAAGGGAGGGTAACTTTTAATTTATTTATCCCGTCCATAAGTGGAAAGTTTGATGTGCCACTGTCGACGCATGTGCCACTGAAAATTGACGGCACAGTGTTCAAACCTTTTCTTTTAGGTTCTACTATTTAAGTTATAGGGTCCCATCGTGCCTAAAATGATTAAAAAATTTCACCTATAGCGGCTCTTAGTCTATATGACCAGCTCGACAAACTTCTAATTCAGTAGTAGAGTCTAAAATGCAAACCAGAAAGTCTTAAACCCTGGAATGAAAAAAGAGACTTATTTGTTCTCCTATCAATTTATATGTAAAAAAGATAAAAACCTATAAAACTACCAAAACACACTAAGCTTCTTTAGTGTGATAACCTTATTTAAAAGTGGTTGTCGAAAAGAGCAAAAGTATTGGATTTCGTGCAAATAGCAGAGGTTGATCAGCAGCACAAAATCCAAACAATGCCAATGCGAAGCGAAGCTTTTTCCGGCTTTTGGAGCTCGAACGACGGTCGTTGCCGTCGCTGGCGTCGTCGTCGGGGGCGGTGGAATCGTTTGAGGTGCGGTTGGCGCGTTTCAAAACCCATTTGCAAATATAGAATTGGAGTGAAAGCCATCGCATTGTCGATTTGCGATCTTTTGCTTTTCATTTGCATTGCAAAGTGAGGCCGCAATTCGGAGCCCGACACCAGAACGTATATAAAACTTGTGGGGAAACTGCGCCCGTGGGAGTCCCGAATCGGTTTCCGGGTTTAGATTGAGTGAATTTCCCCACATCCGGCATGATGATATTACCTATACACGTTCTCTTGTTTAATTTCATTGAAATCTTTAAAGCCGAGCGGTCGGGAGATTGCTATTTCTATTGCTCGACGTTCTCTGGGAATATGTTACCGTTTGCGCTGCCGCTGCAGGATGAAGTTCCTGCTTCGCTTGTCCGGTTTACAATTTGGTCTTTTTGGGGAAAATTAAACTGAAGAGGGTTGGAATTGTTTCAAGATTTACGGATTCGCACGAATTTATTCTACTAACAACACGTTTATACTCTCCTCATATATGTATAGAGCCATCCCTATTTTGTTATATCACTATTTATATCTGGAAATCTCTATCTATATCTCTATTTATATACAGGAAATTTTTCCTCGTGAATTATTTATATCTCTTTTTTGGTTATATACCTAATACTTTAGAAAGTTTTTTAAGATGAAATCGTAACCATGCATGACTAATTATTTTCGTGAGGTATATTCTGAAATACCCTACAATTTTAATACTTTGTCCAATAGTATGATAAAATTGATCAAAAAGATGGCATAACCCACACATCCAAAGTGAAAGTTATCCTCCACCAAAATGTTCTATATGGTCTACAAATGTTCAGAAAAAAGTCACACCATCAGAGAAATCGGTAAATTCGTAGTTTTTATTTTTTTTAAGTTTTTCGTCAATATTTCCAAAACTATGCGGTTTAGCATGAATCACCTTCTATACAAAAATGTTCAACATTAAATTTGAAATAAAAAAGGCCCTATGCACAATTCTTCTAAAGTGAACGGTTCCAAAGTTACGGAGGTAGTATAGTATAATTTTTCCCAGGCATCCAAAGTAAAAGTTTTCCTTTAACACCAAATTGTTCTATATGGTCCACATATTGTTCAGTAAAAGCAAAATTTACACCATTTTGAGTGTCCGGTTTGGGGGAGATGGGAGAGAAGTCGGTAAATTCTTTATTATTTTCTCGTTAAATTCTCTTTTCTTTAGTCTACATACCATACTCATTATTTTTCTTTCATCTCTGCAACTTTTGTCCTTACTATCATTATTCATATCATTTGTTAATATTTATTGTCTTAAAATTTTCTTTCTCTCTGTTATTTTAAGACATTCTTCATCAAACCAACTTCCCTGCTTTTATCTAGCTCTTTTGCGGCATAATTTTATCATCTGCTACTCTCTTGCAGTTTACCACACATGCACTATTCTCTTCACCTTTGTACGATTATAGCCCTTTATTTATTTCATTGAAATACTTTCTTTTGATATTTCTAGGACTTTTCTTAGCTATATGATATAGATTTTTCCTCTTTGAATTTGTTTTTCTCATTTCTTTATCATTTAAAAAGTATTCTTCATAATGCTCATTTATGTATGAATAAAAAAAGTATTTTTTCAGCACTCAATTAAATTTAGCTGGAAATTGATTGGACGTAATGAAGTCGAGTAATCTGTAAATTGCCATCAAGATGTACTGTAATTTCGGAATGGATTTTTTCCATGATTTTAATTACCAAATGCAACCCGTCTCGCTGTCCGCTACACTTTAATTACGAAAAATATCCATTTATTTTCTGATTCCGTGTCAATATTCCACGTTATAATCTTCTTGTCATTTAATTGAGTAGTCGCTGGAGATCGCGCGGTGATGATATTTTAATTACGGTGTATACTCTGTAGACTGGCGAGTTGAGGAAGAGGCTATCATATCAGCTTTAGGAAAGTCATAGTAGTAACTGAATGTCACTAAATGAGTCTGGGGTGTGACATATAAATGGCGCCACTCATACTGGTTTATACAGTGCGCTGGAATAAGTGTTACCCCCCATATTAACTTATTTATTTTTAGCATATAAACAAAACGCTCGGACGTGTCGATTTTTGAAATAATCAAAGTATATTATAACATCAATGTCTCGAACTTTACGAGATTCCTCTTCAGGATACAGGCATAACTTTGTTTTTAAATGGGAAAGCACATCATGTGACACCACATTTAAAAGCTTTTGAAATACTGACTACAAAAATGTATAATACTTGCACAAAATTACGGTCCAATGCTTTTTAATTGCATTCATTTTTTTTGAATCCCGAGAAAACTATTGTTACAAAACTGACTTGACTTTTTTATGATCTTTTAGGCAATAATAAGTGTTAAATAGTCACTTATAAGTGTTAAATTTGTAAAAATTATTGTAAAAATAGATAAAATACATTAAAAATAATAATAATTATCATAGAAAACGAAGTCCCACCAGAGGAGTCCCATAGGAAACGTTTTGCAATCATTTCTTGAAGTTTATGAGAAATTTTCGTAGGTCCGAAAAACAACATGTAATAGTAACTGAATTAGTGAGAAAAGGAGCCCAAATTTCGAGACAGATGAACGAAAAAAACTTTATTTGATTCCTTTTTGTAAATTTTAAAATTAATTAGTGTTGTTTAAGACAATCAAAATTGAACCTTCACGCACAAGTTGTACGTACAACTTCAGTGAGGAACTGAGTTTATTATATGTATAATTTATTTAATATTGTTCTGAAGCTATTTTCTTGTGGCATTTTTATAATCAAGTAAATTCAAATGGGAAATAAGCCACAATTTTTCCTAAAAATGATTTTTTGATATTTTCGACTTGGGCGTCGAAACGTTAATAAAATCATTTTTAGGTAAAATTGTGGCTTATTTCCCATTTGAATATACTTGATTATAATTTATTTGCTACGAATAAATTCCGTTATTATTATATAATGTTTAATTTTAGTTGACTTTATTTATTTTTAATAACTTACAACTAAACAAGTGAAAAACACTGAATTTATATCTTTTATTTTACAAACTACGATATCCAATTTATTTATTACACCAAATCTACTAATTTATCTAATTACAAATGTTTCAAATTCACAACTAACTGCTAATTTCAAAATCCCTCTTATCTATACAATGCTTAATCATCTCGAATACAAAAGAATTATCCAGAATAAACGAGTATTTACATAATAACCTAAAGCACGTAAAATCGAATTTACTAGTACAATAACAAAAGAACAATTATTATTAAGAAAAGGTATGTAAACAACTCGATCGAGATATTTCTTTAAATTAGGGTCCATCATAAATCATTGTATAAAAAGGTTACTTGGTAAACATCTCCGGCGTCTGTTAGGCCGGGAGCTGAAAACAATCGGGTGATATAATTATGTTACATTGCCCCTCCTTAAAAGAAGGTTCCTCCTGGAACCTTGTCGGGACTCGGACTGGATGATGGTATCTGCAACTGGACCCTCTTTTACAACTCCCAGTTTTATAAAAGTGACAGGGGACGGTCTTCGCTCCACACCAGTAACTATGCGGATTACAACAGACTAACACCTGGACCTTGGTGTCTTGGACAATTTCTTCTACCATATTTCGGATAACTCTCTAGTCTAATTGGCGGCATTCTAACTTTGACATGGCTAAGTTTTGCACGTCGGACTCCAACACGTGCCCTCTCAATTGAATTAATGCATCCCATACATCTTGGTAGGTAGGTTGGTCATGGACAGTGTCTTTTGTTACCAGATAGAATAGGTAACGTGATGCATCTTGGAGTTTCAATGCTTTGCCAGGAGCTGGCAGTTGGAATTGAAGTTCTGCAACTCGACCAAACTTCCTTCGAAAGGCGGATGCAAACCCTCGTGCGTCTTTGATACTGGCTAGGATGGTATGGGCTAGTGAATAGTCATTGGGAAGTGCGAGTAGATCTCGCTTTTCTTCAGTGGTAACACCATGTCTCGCTTTACCGGTACCTCCATAGGCCACCATGAACTCCTCAAACGTAAGGTCAGGTATTTCTCGGAACTTGGTTTACTTCCACTTCTTCATCTACGTACCACAACTAACAAGGTAAGATCTGGTAGGTATACAGATGGACCCAAAACTAGAGTGGATGTGGGGGCAGGAATATACTTCAAATATAAAATAATTAGCAAAGCTTTGTCTTGGGTAGAAACTGCACCGTTCTTCAAGCGGAGATTTATGCGATATTCCATTGTGCAAAGGAGAATAATGGGAGAGCACTTGATAAAATATCAGATCCGTATATTCTCTGAAATCAAGTGGCACTAAAGGCACTGGAGTGTTCTGAAGTGACGTCCAATGAAGTCCATCCATTAGAGAACTGAAGCATTAGCTGGGAGACTGTCATTTTAAACTAAAATTTAGGATTTTCTATTTTGTAAAAAGTTTGCGAAAGTTCATCAAGTTGATCCTGTACCAGATCTCGAACTACTGCCTTTCAACAAACACATTTAAAAATAAACATAGACGGTTGCGTTTCGATTTAATTCGTGTCTCTTACTATCCTGTGACACGTGTTTCTAGGTCTATCCGTCATTAGAGAGGCTCATAAGAAAGCTTAGTTTAAATAGTTTAAAAATGCACCAATAACTTCCGTTAATTAATTGATGGATTCGACCATTACTTGATGTGAGTTCATTTTATCTAACAATAAAACACTGAAAACGTTTGTTTTCTATACTTCCACAAAATTTATTATAACTATGTGACTACATCTGTTTCGGCAGAGTGCCTTTCTCAAGTGATTTAGTTTACTATGTGCTTGCCTTTTTAAAGTCTTTAACTGAAGAGATTGAGGAGTGAGGAGCTGTTTGTCTCAAGTTGGCCGTTCAGAATTATATCTGTATTTTTCAATTTATTAATTTCCATAGATTTTAATAAAGATAGCTTAAGGCTTTTATTTTGAATATGAATTTGAAACTCTTCATTAAAAGAATGATTATGATCTAGAAGGTGAACTGCGTATGTAGAAGTGTCTGTTTTTCTATTGTTGAAAGCCCTTTTGTGTTCTGCTATCCGTTTGTCAAAGGTTCTGCCAGTTTGACCGATGTAAGTTTTCGGACAGTCACCACAAATTAGTTAAAATTAACGAACAAACAATTAACAACATTTTAAACCAAAACTCCATAAGAAAGCCCTGAAATTAGTCTATCCACCACCACAGAAAGAATCCAGTACCTTCTGCTCTATCACATATACTGGCAAGATAACAACAAAAATAGCCAGATACATAAAAAAGAAAGAAATAATACCAGCTTTCAGAACTAACAACAACTTAAGCAAATATATTAAGAACAATAATGAGCCGAAAGAGAAAGCAACTACAGAGTGGTGTTTACAAACTAACTTGTGGTGACTGTCCAAAAACTTACATCGGTCAAACTGGCAGACACTTTAACAAACGGATAGCAGAACACAAAAGGGCTTTCAACAATAGAAAAATAGACACTTCTACATACGCACTTCACCTTCTAGATCATAATCATTTTTTTTAATGAAGAGTTTCAAATTCTGCATATCCAAAATAAAGGCCTTAAGCTATCTTTATAAGAATCTATGGAAATTAATAAATTGAAAAATACAGATATAATTCTGAATAACCAACTCGAGACAAACAGCTCCCCACTCCTCAACCTCTTCAGCTAAAGACTTTAAAAAGGCAAACATATATTAAACTAAATCACTTGAGGAAGGCACTCTGCCGAAACAGCTGTAGTCACATAGTTGTAATAAATTTTGTGGAAGTATAGAAAACAAACGTTTTCAGTGTTTTATTCTTAGACTTCCGTTAATGTTGAAAAAAGTTTTTCCATTTAATAACATGTATACAGAGATGGAAAGCATAATATTTTAATTGTAAATTTTGAAAAATAACACTTCGTCCAAAAATTAAAATTTTGGCAAATCAAGAAAAACTTCCTGAACATCTGTTGTTTTTTTCTAATTCTATCCAAATGTTTTATGTAGTTTACTCCGGACTCCGGACTACTATTCTATGAGAAGCATAGATACATAAAGTCGAATTTGCGAAAAATGAACGTAATGTGTTGTTTTCCAAATAAACGCTTCAATTGTTGCTTCAATGTTTAATTACTGTATTTTTTAAAATATTGTTATTTTGTATATATTAAAATAAATAAATGTAAAAATTGCAATTTTGCAACTGCAGTTTAAATCTGCATAAAAAATTCGACTTTCTAAATAGCAGCAGGAAGGACTCTGCTACTTATATTGCAGTGTTTATACCTGTCTTTACTTCCGTTATAATATTACGGATCTATCAGTATAAAATAATAATCACAGTATCGTAGGCAAACCTAATTAAAAATTATTGTTCTTTTACTTATATTTGTTGTTTTTCAAAAAAAAATACCAAAAAATATTACACTACCTATATCAAATTCATAATCTGACATCCTATCCATACATCTACGAGATTCTCCATTAAAATCATTAAAAACACCAAAAATTATGATTCCATATCTCTTAAATCTAACTCGGACTACACGTTCCTGTCACATTTCGTTAACCAAATCCCTCACATAACATCCATAATATGTTCTTTAACCTTTGGAATAGAGCGAATAGAGCTGTCCTCTTTACTTCTGAAAGTTCATACATTTTTCATGTATTTTATCTGTCACGTAAGCAAAACAAAGCAATCTATTTTCCGAATTAATGACAGCGTTAATTTAAAAGAGTCTTTCCTACCAACATGGGGTGCATTTCATAGTGATGCCTCTTGAGAGTTGCATGAGAAATACCTGACTTTGATAATTACACCTCTACGATTTAATCTTCACTAAATTAATTAGAGAAATAACCTAATAGAGTCGTAGAATTTATATTTTAGTATGTTATAAAAATCTATATTGGTCGTTATTCACGCCTCTCAACGCAAGAACGTTTTTTTTTTCTATTATAAATAACTATTTAGATGCACGCAAAGAGAGAGTGTCAGAAAATTTAATAGAACTTCAAACGTTTTATTGCATATTTCCGGCAATAAAACCAGTATTTTTCAGAAAATGTTTTGAATTATCAATTTTCTCATGAAATAATAGCAAATTAAAGAATCGCTTTGAAAATCAATCGAAAAGGTTGTCAGTCGTTTTGGTATTGTTAATAATATTTCACTCATCAAGTCTTATTTTAGTTCCTTTCAGTCTCTTTTTAGAGGCAAGTGCAAGAGAAATCATCAGAATACAACAAACCGGCATATTTATGTTTCGTAGACCTTAAGAATACATTTGACAGTGATTAAAGGATATTATTCACTTATTGTACACAAGAGAGATACTTTTAGAAATAATTAAAACTATAGAAAATATATACCAGATCAACACAATCAAAGTAAAAGTAAAAGAAGAAATAACTGACCCAAATAAAGCTGGCAATGGGATAAGACAAGGAGATTCCCTGAGTCCTCTATTGTTCAATCTGATCATGGACGAAATAGTAAAAAAAGTAAGAGCTAAAATACGATAACAAATGGAAGAAAAGCTTTTTAACGGTAAGTAAAAAATCGAAAAAATGACATTTTTACACGAAAGTCTCAGCAGAATACCTATAGGTTTTCTTTATACAGACCTATAATGAGTAAGGAAATTTCAAATACCTGGATTTACTCCATAAGACAAAACCAAATACAACAGAGCAACCCGTCAATTAAAAAAGGTCCTGCAGGAACACAAAGAACAAGAAATAAATTATTTTCTAGAAAATCTGTCTACCTCTGAAGAAAGGAACTACTCGTTATGGAAATTGTCTAACAAACTTAAAACACAATCACAAACTGAAGCACCGATTAGAAAAAATGGTGGCACCCAGTCTCGAAGTGACGAAGAGAGGGTTAACGCCTTCGCTGAACATCTTCAGATAGTTTTCAAATCGTACAAGAGAGAGGTTTCAGAGATCGAAGAGAAATTTATTACATATGTAGCAGATGAACCCTACCAGATATGTCTACCCACCAGAAAAGTTAAAATTACCGAAATTGAAGAAGTAATAAAAAACCTGAGTTAAAAAAATCACCTGGATACCACCTGATAACAGGACTAGTACCTACTCAAAGAACTACCTGAAGAAGCAATAAAGCTACTAATCTACTAAAGTATATATACAATGCTGTCCTAAGATTGTGCTACTTCAAGGTGTTTGAAAGGCTTCTCCTGAAAAGAATAGACACTGTCATTACAGAAAAAACCTAACACAACATTACCAATTCGGACTTCGACAACAACATGGCACAACGGAACAGATTCATAGAACCGCAAGAAATGCACTCGAGAACAAGAAATATTGTACAGCAGCCTACCTTGATGTCTCCCAAACCTTCGATAAGTTATGGCGTAAAGATCTAATATCAAAACTTAAAAGACAACTGCCTCATCCAATCTGCAAGCTCCTACAATCATACCTCACTGGCAGATAGTACCAGAAAAAACTTAGGGAGGCCCTCACTACTCTACATCCCATTCATTCTGGCGTACCCCAAGGAAATGACCTTGGACCCACACTGTACATCCTGCTTACAGCAGATATACCAACTTCAGATCGTACAACAATTGCAACATATGCTGATGATACTGTCCTAATGGCCTGCCACGAAAATCCGACGCTAGCATCTCAGATACTACGAAATGAGCTAAATAGACTTAAAATATGGTTCAAACTGTGAAGAGTTAAAGTTGATAGCTTCAAGTCAACACACATTACGTTTACACTAAGGAAAGGAATCAATCCAGCTGTAACCTTTAACAAAACGCCACTGTCAATCAAAAGTGACGTCAAATACTTGGGGATTTACCTAGGTAGCCGCCTAACATGGCATAATAAGCATATTTGGAACAAACGACTGCAACTGGGACTCGTATATAGAAAGATGTACTGGTTCATTCATCAAAAATCACGCCTTAGTCTAGACTCTAGACAATAAACTGCTTATCTACAAATATGTACTGAAACCCATCTGGACGTGTGGCATCCAAATCTGGGGAACTGTCATTGAAACAAACCTACTCAAGATACAGCGTTTTCAATCAAAAGGCAACTGTGCCAAGTTCCCTTTGTTGTAAAAATTTAAAGCTTCAGCAACCTTTCCTTAACAATTTTGTTAAGGAAAATAGAATTATAAGGCTGTAAATCTTGTGGCCGTAGTTCCGTAGTACCTTATATTCTACGTCGTTTTTGTGTATTTTAAAGTCGTCTTCAATTTTCCTCTTCTCGCAGTGGGGGTGGACTTTGGCTGACTGCACAACTTGCTTCCATCTCGAACTCTATTCTATGAGAGTTGAGTCGGTCGGTAGTGACATTGTTCTTAAATTTGACCATATGTTATCTCTCCATCGCATTCGTTGACATCCTAATGGCCTTTTTCCTTCTGGGGTTTTATCCCAGATTAACTTGGTAAGGCGGTTATTAGTGAGTCTATGGACATCGCCAGCCCATCTTAGACGTTATTATTTAATCTCTTGGACTACGTCCTAGCCCTAAACATCTATTTGATTTCGGCGTTTGTTCTTAATATTGTTTTGAAGCTATTTTCTTGTGGCATCTTATGCAATTTACTCTTTTAGTTGGAAATAAGCCACGATTCTACTTTGTGGAAATTTCGGAAGTGGAAATCGAAACGTCAAATAAATTAATTTCAAAGTAGCATTGTTGTTTATTCCCCACTAAAATTACCTTTATTGTCATTTGGTATTGGTTAGTATTCTGGTCATTATAGAGTTCAAAGATTCTTCTCAGGATTTTTCTGAGTAATTTTCATCGTTAAAGTTTAATTCCTATTGGTCTGCTAACATATCTACAACTTTCTAATAATTTTATTATTTTTTGCTAGAAATGGGATGATAAAAGTTCTTCCACGCTATCTTTTTATTCACGAATTACTTTTTATACTATAGGTCTCTTTTTAACTCACAGAAACTAGTATGGAAAAATTAAACCGCTTTTCCATAGAAATCATATCAAGTTAAACAAGGATAAACAATACTTAATGTCTTTGATAGCTTATGAATTTTCACGTTTATAATTATTTTCAATGACAGCGATAGTTCATTGGTTTATTTGTATTTATTGTATAAAAACCAAGCTAATGATCATCAGCAAGCAAAACATAACTGGTTTAAATCTGTATGTGAACCAAATGAGAATTGAACGTGTCTCACAATACAACTATTTGGGAACTATAATCAATGAATGAGTCGTGGGACAATACTCAAGAGATTAAATGTAGCATCGGAAAGGCAAAGAGTGCATTCTTGACTATGAGCTCTGTGTTCAAGACCCATGACATCACTCTAAAAACAAAAATAAAGCTCCTTAAATGTTACGTGTACTCAGTGCTTCTATACGGAGTAGAAACGTGGACATTGAAGGCGGAAACTCTATCGAAACTTCAAGCTTTTGAGCTATGGTTGTACAGAAGGATCCTGAAGATACCATGGACAGACAAAGTCACCAATGAAGAAGTACTACGGAGGATGAACACAACCGCAGATTTAGTCAACATCGTGAAGGGCCGTAAGCTGCAGTACTTGGGGCATATAATGAGATAGCAAGGCAGATACGAGCAACTCCAGTGCATTTTACAAGGTAAATTTGAAGGAAAAAGAGCCCCAGGACGAAGAAGAATATTCTGGCTTACTAACCTGAGAGCATGGTATAGAAAGACCTCAACACAACTATTCCGTATAGCAACTAACAGTCATCATAGCCCATAGGCGTAACCAGGGGGGGGTTTTGGGGGTTGTAACCCCCCCATTGGGATATACTTTGAGCTCTATACGCTTAACACCATAGCGCTCAGAGACCTTCCAGTAGTTGTAACCCCCCCCTTTTAGGTAGTTGTAACCCCCCCCTTAGGATCATCCTGGTTACGCCTATGTCATAGCCAGAATGATCGCCAACGTTCGGAACGGACAGGCACCCTAAGAAGAAGATTGTTTATTGATTTATCAAAAAAGTTTATTTGGTTTTATATTTATAAAAAATAAATATAATATTTCAGTTAAATAAAGG
Source organism: Diabrotica virgifera virgifera (assembly GCF_917563875.1). Classification (NCBI taxonomy): domain Eukaryota; kingdom Metazoa; phylum Arthropoda; class Insecta; order Coleoptera; family Chrysomelidae; genus Diabrotica; species Diabrotica virgifera. Next base: position 13,090,950 of record NC_065443.1, on the reverse strand, counting down.
AAGAGTTGCAATACTGACTTTTGGGTCCCCAGACAAACTTGATACATATTAGTAGGTAATATCGTAGTGTTGATAACTTAATTTGTGAAAAAATTGCACTTGTATCACTGTTTCCCGAAAGGTACGATATAATTAAAAATATTAATAATTTATTTATGTAATTCACTCGATAGTTTTTTATTTCTAAACCTTAAAATCTTAACAATATTAACTTTTTTAGTGTGACTTTTTTTAAATTTATTACCGTTCTATATTTAGCTTTATAGGTCGTATCTTTACAGTCCTGTCGCCAGGGGGGGGGGGGTACAACAGCCTCCTTAATTCAGATGGACTTACCCAAGTTTTTTTATGTATTTTGAACCGTAGAACACGAATTTTTTGGGTAACAGCTGATCCGGATGTCGATAAGATTGTTATAAACAAAGAATTTGAGGAATTGCATAACAGCGTTTGTAGCAAAACAACATTTTTTTGTATTTTTTGGGTGATTCTCAGCAAAAAATGATCTTACAAGTTTTTTCGTAGGATGCATAGTTTTCGAGATAAACGCGGTTCAACTTTCAAAAAATCGAAAAAGTGCAATTTTTGAACCCGAATAACTTTTGATTAAAAAATAAAATAGCAATTATTCTGTTTACTGCATTTGAAAGCTCAAGTCAAATTCTATCGGTTTTGATTATTTGCATTGCTAAAAATTAAGTTTTTATTTGTTAAACAAAGCCATAAACACATAGTGTTTCCCGTGCCCAATGCATGCGTTTTAATGTACGTAATCTACTATACGTAGAAATTGTCTGTATGTGCGCCTACTTGTTCGATTTCAAATGAGAAATGCATTGAAAACATCATTCAATCACTATGTGTTTATAGCTTTGTTTAACAATAAAAAATCATTTTTTAGCAATGAGAGTAATCAAAACCGATAGAATTTGACTTGAACTTTCAAATGCGGTAAGCAGAATTGCTATTTTATTTTTCAATCAAAAGTTATTCGGGTTCAAAAATTGCAATTTTTCGATTTTTTGAAAGTTCAACTGCGTTTATGTCGAAAACTATGCATCCTACGAAAAAACTTGTAAAAACATTTTTTGCTTAGAATGACCAAAAAAATACAAAAACATGTTTTGTTTTCCAATAAATCGCTGTTATGTGATTCCTCAAGTTCTTTGTTTATAACAATCTTATCGACATTCGGATCGACTGTTACCCAAAAAATTCGTGTTCTACGGGTCAAAATACATAAAAAACTTGGGTAAGTCCATCTGAATTAAGGAGGCCGTTGTACTCCCACTGGGGACAGGACTATTATGTTTAATGATGAGTACATCAATTTCCTCAATAGTGGAAATTGATTAGTGGAAAATATTAAACATTTCAATAAAATAATTTTATAAAATACGTTCACGAGATAATAGCCATTTCCTAATTATTACCACTTCATTATCACATCAATCTTTACTACATATTAATATAACAACATTTAATAAATACAATAATTATTACACATCAATCTCCTCAATAGTGAAAAAAGATTAAACACTTCAATAAAATAACTTTATATAAAATACGTTCACGGGATCATAGCTATTTACTAATTATTAACACTGACACTCTGACCGTACTTATCAATGATGTGACATCATCCTACACATCGACGTACGTTTCACTTTATTTTTTGATTTAACTTGTTTGAAAATGAATCGCGACGCATGGGAAAAGTTAGAGTGGAAGAACTATATATCTTAAATGTGCAAAATATGGGTATATTAAGTGTATATAGTAAATTGTCATTGGCTATTACGGGTCATTACACTCAGCTGTCCACACTGACATGAACTGTGACACGATATTAACTAACAGTGAACGAAAATAACACAACGTGAAAATATTAACCCCTTCATCAACCATCAACCACCCATTCGATGCTCTACCCTAATCTGACCTCGGGTAATATTTAAGGCCCTTATCGCCTCCCGCATCATTGTATGCAATAAACACGCAATGTGTTTACATTAACCCTTTATGATATTATGCAATTCATTTGGAAAATGGAAAATGGGAAATGCACTTTAATTTCATTAATGTGGAAATAATCTGTAATTGATTACAAATCACTAGCTAATCTATATGGCGTAAAAGAGGGAAGGGCTGAAAGAAATTTACCACAAGTACCGCAATTACCACATACATAAGGTAGAATTGATATAGCTTAGACTTTAGACTTTAGCTGTGACATTATCTTATACAAAGATAGTGTTTCTTTATTCATGTGGCATTTGCTGCCCTTTATTTATAATATATTATGATACTGCAAGACATTTTAACAAAGAGATATATTCTACAAGTGTGCCCCTCAGCAAACTATGGTCAACCCTACGGAAAACCAACATTAAACATGGTCTTATCAAAGCAGTCCAAGGTCTGTATAATGGAACGACTGCAAAAATTAAAACTGGATCAAGGATGCCTGAGGGATTTAAGGTCACGAAAGGATTGAAGTAGGGTTGCTGTATTTCGCCTACCCTTATCTGGAACATGCACACAAGCTGTGGAAAAGAAAATGTAATGGCATGGGAATCCCTCTCAATAACGAGACAACATTATGCACTTTATGTGGTCGCTGATGACAAATTCTGGTTGCTCAGGATCATGACGACTTGAGTTACATGACTCGGAAGCTAATAGAAGAATAGAACAAATTGGGTGTCGAAGTCAACATTAAGAAAACTAAAGCCATGTGTATTGGAGGGTCCATTATATTTTACGTTGGGTTAGAAATTGGGTCAACACTGTGATGAATACAAGTACCTGGGCATGAAGATAACTCAAGATGAAACATTCGATTCTGCTATAAAAACAGAAACATACAGGGTACATCATATCCATGATGAACAGCATTCTGTGAGACCAAACAATATCTAAAGCGAACAAACAGCTTAAATATAATACCATACTTAATACCATACGTATTGGAGGGACAAAGCAGTCCATTACATTAGACGATGGGGTATAAATTAAACACGGTGATGATTACCTTTCTCTTACCTCTTCCTAAACCTCTACCGAAAAGGGCCCTGGGTAGTAAAATACAGGGCGCAAGACCAAAAGAAGGCCACTGAAAAGATGGGAGGATGCAGTGGCAGAGAACGCACCAAATTTGCTAGACTTGAGAACCTGAAGAAGTTTGGAGGACGACTAGGTTCGATTTGGGCTGTAAAGCCATTGGAGGGAGAGACCTTATCTACTTGAATTTGACTAAAACATTCTTTTTTTTTTTTATTTTATTCTGGCCTTGGTTGCTAAAACATTCTATTAAGTTAAAAAACGAGTGGTTTATTTTGCCTATCTCAACCCTGCCTGCTCTACTGTTTTGTACACGTCAAAGAAAAGTATATAATTACTTTCTATTTATAGTGATCTTATCTCGTTTTGTACTAAACCAAAAAAATAACCCGAAACGAATGAAAAGGATTATTTTTCTATTTATTCAGCGATCCCGAACAGGGTTGAGTGGTTTTTGTGGGAAACATATCGAATTATGATTCAACGCTGCTGGCTTATTTGCCCAAGGTTCATTTATATATTTTGTCCCCAGTGAAAAAAGTGACAGCTTGACTAAGACTTATGGAGCGAAATAGTAAAACCAAAATTAATATCTCAATTTCGTTTAGTTTGAGTAATATGACGGCGGACAAGTTCATTAAACAAACTTGGTGGTATTTGCTCGTGATTATTAATCGTTTTTAAATTGATTTATGGCTTCTAACGGCGCTACGAAACCGAATTAATTGACCCTTATATATTACGTTTTATTTGGAAAACAGTTAAGTTTTATGGCCTTTCTATCAGAAAATAAATACAAACACATTGTAGGGTTTGGTAATCAACGCAGGACCGGAACCAAGGACGTCCATAATCGAATATACGTTCGGGAATTGTTGTCAGCAAAACTTCAATAAATGAAATGATGTTCCTACGGGTGATGTGCCTTTTGATCCTCAGATAGATCAACTACTACTACTATCCGTTTTAGGGCGTTTTCACATTAGCCGACACGACAGCGACACGACACCTTCAGCGGTGTCGGTGGACTGTAATTTACATTGAAACTATAGAAATGGTTTCACATTCACCGACATTTCGATGATGTGTCGTCATCGCCGCCGACAGTCGGCGAGAAGCAGTTCTCCCACGCGTGCCGTCCCGATTTTTATCAAAGATATACAGATATCCAGATACACAAAAGTTGCTTTTTGTGAAAAAATCTCCATTTTCTAATTAACTGTTCAATTACTAGTAAATAGAAATAATTTTAACCTTTGTCACAGCCAACATTTCTTCAGGAGGCACTGTCATTCGAAATCTTTCTTTTTGATTGTGTCTATTATATTGATTAATATTTAATCAAATGTTGATTTGCTTATACGAAAATAATTGAAAAATTTGCTTGTATCAGAGCACAAGAGCTTTTTCAAAAAGAGTATAGTAATGCCCTTCTAAATATCGTACTTTTATTATTGGATGGACCCATAATTGTCTTCTACTTTTTTGTTTTTCTTTTCTCCTCAAATAATATAATAAATAAAGCAATTTTAATTTATTAAATCCTGCCATCATATTATAACCTAAAAATTTTTTCGGTTATTGGTGCTGTGTTGGCGAGAAAGGTCGTGCTATGTAAAAAGATGCTGCCGGCAGTCGTGCCGGCACCGGTGACGTGTCGTTGCTGTGCCGCTCGTGTCGGCTAATGTGAAGACGCCCTTACAGCGTTCTCCGACGCCTTCCGACTTCTAACCGCCATTCTTCTCTGTATAACCATAGACCTGGAGAGATTTCACTTTCCTCTAGTCCTTTTTCACTTCCCTCCCTCCAGATTCCTCTCAGACTTCCTCTTTTCCTTGTCCCTTGTAGTGTCCACGTCAAAATCTGTTTAGGGATCTTGTGATCTAGCATTATCTGTACATGACCGTACCATATTAGTAGTTTTGTTTTTATGTCATCAATTATTGTATGTGTGACTCCCATCATTGCTCGTATTCTCTCATTTGGTATCCGATCTCTTCTTGATTTGCCTGCTGCTCTTCTCCAGAAGTACATTTTTGTTCCTATTAACATTTTCTCTGTTCTTTGTTTCATTGGCCAAACTTCACCGACATATGTGATTACTAGATTACTTACTCTTTTAAGTATGATATTGTATATGAGCTGTTTGTTTGCTTAAATATTGTTGAAGTTATACTTCTTTAGGCGCGATTGAGATTGAGGATGAATTTATATTAATCTGCGCGCATGCGCACACCGACAGTATGGTATTAGTCGTTATACGGGCTCTGATTGGGTGTTGAAATGATCTGTCAATAATAAATAATTGTTCAATATGAAGGTAAACAAATGTATAATATATTAGTTTTATTGTTGTGAGGACAGAAACAAAAAAGTTTATAATTGTAGTCACTTTTAAATAGTTTTTAAAGCAACAGGTACGTAATAATTGTAAATGTATCATAGGTACCTACCTATTTGAACCTACCAAAATACATAGTATGTAATACTTTTATTTACATAATTTGATTACCATCAAAATTTCTATCAATATTCACCTAATATATTGTTTTCTTACTCTATGTTTTGTTGTATTTTTTCAATTCTAAATCATTTCAATTCAAAATCAAAATAATTTGATTTAATTCAAAAATGTCAAAAGTTTAATCCGTTTAGTTAGTCGATCTTCGCACGTAATGACACATTGTCTCCGTGGCGAAGCGTTTAATGCGAATGAACCCCAATACAACGCCAATGCCAACCGCGCTGATAAGTTGGTTCGAATCCCAACAGAAACTTTTATTTTTTTATTTTTTTATACATTTTATGATTGTAAGTATATTTATTATATAGTTTTATTTTCAGAAAATACGTATTTAGTTAAAAAATTTTCCGACAATTAATGTTCAGAAATTATTTGTGGCATTTTTAATGAGTTTGTGTGTGTTTTATTCCTTTATTATTTTAATTTTTGGCACTGTTTTAATAAAAATGTTTGAGAAGTAGTAAGTATAAATTAGTTTAATATTTAAATAAAATATAAATAAAAAGTATATTAATTTCGTTTATAATCATATAATCATATAATAGAAGTATAACTTCTTACGTGCGTACAAAGTACACACACATTCTTTTTTTGTTCCCACAGAATGCCGTTCATCATGGATATGGCTTTTCTACCCGTATGTTTCTGCTTTTATAGCAGCATCGAGTGTTCCATCTTGGTTATCTTCATGCCCAGGCCAGGTATACTTGTATTCATCATAGTGTTTAATTTCTACCCCATCATCTAATGTAATGGACTGCTTTGTCCCTCCAATACACATGGCTTCTGTTTTCTTAATGTTGACTTCGAAAACCCATTTGTTATTAGCTCCAATCTTCTATTCATCAGTAACTCAAGTCGTCATGATCCTGAGCAATCAGAATTTGGTCATCAGCGAAACATAAAGTGTATAGTATGGTGTTGTCTCGTCATTGAGAGGGATTTACATGCCATTACATTTTCTTTTCCACATTGAGTGCTTGTTCCAGATAAATTTTGATATGGGTAAGCGAAATACAGCAACCATCCTTTGATAAGACCATGTTTAATATTATTATAGAAGATTATTAATTATATTAAAGGATATTACATAAAATATAAAGCGTTGTCTAAAAAATTTCTAATGGTAAGTTAAGGACCCTCCTCCTCTATATTTTCTCAAGGGCGGATCCAGGGAGGGGGCCATGGGGGCCATGGCCCTCTCCGAGAATTTAAAGAAATATAAATTGAAATATTTGCAGTCCAAATGTTTTTAATTTCAAACACATGTATATGTACAAAACAGGGGATAAATTTCTGGACTAGAATTACATATAAACATAGGATGTTTTATAAATCAAAATGTTGATAATTTTACAAAGTGCCAATTGTTAGAACGACCTTGACAGCTATCAATATAGTATCAATTTCCATATTTTATACACACAAAGAATAAAAAAGAAATGAAGCGTTACTTGGGTCGCCAGCACTTAGAACAAAGGAGTTGGTTGGTATTTTCGCACAGTCAAAAGGAATTGTTTTACAAGTATTGAGTTTTATTTTTCTAATGAAAAGTATGGTCACAATAAAGGGATGACAGCCCAAAGCCTTGTCACGAAACCTTTAATATATTTCGCCAATCTCATGAGCATAGACGAAGTCATCCAAACCCATGAAAAAATATCATACCACAAGGAGTGCGTTCAGGTTGAGCTGGATTTTCTACATCGCAACCCTCAAAAGTCAGTCATTAGCCAGATAGACTCTCAGAGGGCTAAACAGATACAAAAAAATAAAGAAAGACTACGACCAATAGTAGGGACTATAGTGTTCTTATGTCGACAAAATATTCCTCTAAGAGACCATCGTGATGATGACTTTCTGCTTCTGGACGAAGATGCTGGACTTAGCAATGAGGGGAATTATTAAGGTTTAAAATCGCATCAGAAGATAACACACATCTTAAACAACACCTATCCACAGCATCTTCCCGAGCAACATACATTAGTAGCATCAGTCAAAATCAATTAATAACATGTTGTGGTGAAGAAATAATTGAACAAATAATGAATCAGGTTCAAAGTGAAAATTGTTACTCTGTCATATTTGACGATACGATCGACGTATCTCACGTGGAACAGCTTTCTCTAAATTTGAGATACATACACAATAACAACATTCGTGAAGACTTTGTCAAGTTCCTTGACGCTTATGAGAACTTAAAACTAATTAGTGAAAATCAAGAAAGAGGGAAAGAACAAGGCCTGACAGGAGAAGCATTGGGAAAAATAGTATTAAACTTGTTGAAAGAACTTCTCCTGGATCCGAAGAAATGTGTAGGAATCGGTACTACGGCAGCAGTGGTGAGTTTTAAGTTAGTTCTCACACACGGTAAAAGTGTGTGAAAAGTGCCTTAAAACTCACTATTGTAACCCTAATTTTTAAAAATTACCCCCGTAATTTTTCCGTCACCCTCCTCAAAAAAAATTCATGGCCCCTCCCGAAAATCGGTCCTGGATCCGCCCTTGTATTTTCTCCTTCGTAAGTAATGGTAGGGGAGCAAAGTATGTTAAATTTGCAGTCACTCGAGCGTTATGAGGACCTATTGGGTTGTGATTATTAGGTTCTAAAACCAAAAACATTAAGTAAAATTTTCCATTTTAGTGAGGACTTTCCATTTTTTAATTTAATTTTCCATTTCAAACATTTGTTTTTTCCGATTATAGCGCTATCTATCCATAATTCGAAAAAATGTCTCGAATAAAAGTTGCTTATTTTTATGTCAAGAATCCAAATCTGCAATAAAAATTTGGGGTCCCATTTAAGATTTTAAAGTAACCCCCACCCCACCTCCGTGGGGGTCATGTTTGGTACCATTCGATAGATTTTTCAAAAACATTCTGAAAGTGTATTTTGCAGTTTTTAGATCTGATGTTTATTTTGCGAAATATCGCGGGGTTTGTATTTAAAATTTTAAATTTACCCCCCACCCTCTCCGTGGAGGGCCATGTTTAGTACCACTTGATAGATTTTTGAAAAATATTGAAGACGTATTTTTTAGTTTTTCGATCTGACGTTCATTTCGCGAAATATTCGCTTTTTTTGTGAAACTTTTTGACACCCATTTACTTTTTAACTTACATTTTTAACTTACCTTATCTTAATCTGACAATTTCGAGTATTCTTAAGGATACATTTTTTTTCGGGCTTACTTAACGAACTTTCCTGTGTTCATAGCCAATATATGGTAGAGGTACATCTGCAGGGTACCAGGTTTCTCTCCATATGATAATCTGACGCGCTCGAGTAACTGCAAAAATCCCCGCTTGGGCTCCCCTACCATAAAGATTTCTCTCCTGTTCGTGATGTTTTGCTTCGGAGAATAAGCAACCAGTCATGTAATTTATTTTGTTCGACCATCGTGCTGAAGATCTTCCTCTGGTTTTTTCCCGCTACGTTGCCTTCAACTACCACTAGTTTCATGCCTTCTTTTTTCTAGTTATATGTCCAACAGAATGGGGATATTATACATCCGTGTCGAACTCCAGATTTCAATTAGAAGTTTGTTGAAATGCTATTATTAACTCTTACATTAGCAGTATTATTTACATACAGTTCTTGAACAAATAGAAACAGATGTTCTGACGTTTCCATTTCTCTAAATATGTGCCACATTTTATCCCATTTTACATTATCGAAGGCCTTGGAGTAGTCAACAAAGCACAAATATGTTTTTGTGTTAAACTCTCCACATTTTTTCGATAATTTGACGAATATTAAGAATTTGTTACTTATCTTATTTCCCTACCTGGGACGAATTTAATTGTGGTAAGAGAATTGATTTTAGTCTTTCATTGATGATGGTTAGAAGTACTTTACCCGAATGAGATATCAATGTCACTGTACGGTAATTGCTGCAGTCTCTCGGAGAACTTTATGGAAATAAAAGCAGTAGAAACATACTGATCCTAATAAAAACGAGTTCATCTCTGGTGTTAGTATTTAAAGCTATTACAAAAAAATGGATCAATGTTTATTATCTCTGTATAAATTTCGATTAAATCCAATACTTAACAGATATGATGTCTTCGTTTTTTTATCTATTGACTGTTCTCCTATTAATTTGGAAGTATTTATTAATTTATTGCAACTGGCTCCAATAATTTGTTTCTGTATTGGACATAATACTAATAAAACCCACGAGGAAAATCAAATTCCTGTATCTGGCTGTATCCATAAATCACAAAAAATTATGGATCCTTTGTAAAAAGGTGTATTAAAAAGACCCCAATAAGGGCTACATCACATTTTCGGATGACACACAAGACACAAAACGTTTTCGGATTAACAAATAATCCATCATCAGTGTTAAAGGCCAATAGCATGCATGCGTAGTATTATGAAGTATTAGTATCAGATGAAGTCTCAACAGTTATAGATTCAACGATCTTATACATATATTATAGACGTATTTTTCGGATGAACTCTATGATAAAACAAGGGCCAATCTACTAGGAGATTATCTGTTATCTGATCCTTCTCCTTTCTTTTTTGTTTCTGATCAGATGACTACATCACTCTTATTTTTATCAATTTCATATAGAACTTCATTTATTTTATTGGAGAGGCTTTGGATGTTCCATGTTCTAAAAGTCATTTGCCTTTTTTGGAGCATGAGTCGTCTTCATTTCTACTGTTTTTTCCGAGACTTGTTGATGGGTTTTTTTCTCAGTTTTTTTTTTCAAGAATCGAGCAGTTAGTCCGATGCCTCAACCATTAACCTGAAGGACAAGAAAGATTGTGTAGGGGCGTTCTATAGGGGCCTTCTACCTTTAGAGAAACCGAAGAGAACCAGTTTGGAAGCGCTGGATACTTGATTTCTGCCTAGTCTATTATGGAATAGGATTTGCTGGTACAGCCCACAGTTGGTCAGTCGGATGGCGTTTCGTAGTATCGAGGTACCTATTTTAAATTTACGCATTTATCGACAATAAGTTCAAAAGCACCTTAAGTTTTATTCCATTATTTTTTTCTGCTCTACCCTGTATGAAAATTTGATGATATATTAATGTCATTTGGTTGATTACCGGAAAAACGCAATGTCATCTGATACTGTACTATTCAGGGTCAATTTTATTCACTTGGCTGAGCTTAAAAATGATTACCATTTTTTAATACAATTGATATAGTTGTTTCAATTAGTATTAAACATAATATGGTTAGATATGTGGGCATTAAAAATACTCGTAGGTAAGGTTTATAAAAGTTATGTTGGTTTTTCTTTGTAGTGTAATTAGAAATTTGTATAATGAAAATAGGTAATATCATTAGACATATCACCAAGTTTTTGTTCATGTCATTACGTCTATGGTTCATAGCAATACAATATAATAGCACAACATACAATAGCAATATAATAGACCAGTTAATTTAGCACAAATTAAATTTATTTTTAAATATAGCACCTAGAAACTTACAACTCTTTGCATTAGGTTCAGGATGATGTCAAGAAAGAGCCTAATATAGAAAAATGGGTGGAAATGCTTAATAGTAAGGTGACTAACTATTTTTTGTTCAAAAAGAGTACACTTTGCAAGTATTTCATAGGTGAAAAAAAAAAAAAACATGAGAAAAAACGATAAAAACTGTATTTTCTTTTGTGGATTTTGTTTTTGCTAACTGAAGATGTTCGTCTAATAATGTAGCCACATCCGAACAACTTTCATTTTGCATATTAAATTTGACTGTTACGGTAGATAATGTTTTTACAGAAAGTTGCAACTTGTCACTGCTCCAATAATCATTCCCTAGTGAAAATACCCTTTCAACAGCAGCATTAGTGCCTGGACAACATAAGGAAATTTCCGTTAAAACTTTTAAATTTTCATAATGTGGGATATGTTCTACTCTAAAATGCCGAAAGATTTCTACCCATCTTTGTCAAGTTCTATTTTCTCATCGTTCCATTTCTTCAATTTTTGTTCATTTAGATATAAATTTACCCTTCGAATTTCTTCAAAGAAACTACAATGAATGGAAACTCTTTTTACTACCCTCTGGCGTGCCAGAAACGGCAAGCAATATGCGCGTGTGAAATTCAAATCACTGTCAAAATAATTTTAAATACACAACCCAAACTTATATGGAATCACCATGTATTTCGAAGCCATATTTATTTCTTTTGAAAAAACTTGTTATTGTTGCGAAGAATAAGGGTTTTTATTGAAAATAAACAAATCGATAAGACAATAAGATAGTACAGCTCGGTACGGTATAGGTTATTTGCTTGAGTTGCAAATTGAATGAAAATAAATAAACTAACTTTTGCGTCCAACAACGAAAATATGCCTCATGTGGGGTTGTAGAACTTACAATGGGGAAATATTATTGGTCTTGTGGAGCAAGTAATGTTCTCAGAGGAACATAGCTGTAGAGCTAGGCGCAATACAGGGCGTTCTGTCCAAAACCTTTGCTAGGTAACAGGAACTAGGAAGCTTAAAAATAAAGCAAGGGAAAGTCGCTAAAAAGTAATAACGGCTCGCCACGGTCGTTTAATTGTCCAATCAGCTGGAAGACATCTACCCATTTCTTACCTTCAGCTCCAAAGGCAGCTTTTGGAAGCTATAGGTGTAACTGTCTCAGTTGAAACGATAAGAAGAAGAGTTCGTGTCAAGAAGTATACAGCAGGAGACAGTTATGGATTCTCGAGTTATCCAGGCAGTGCAAGATTGATCGCCTGAATTGGTGTCTTCACCACCAAAACTGGAACATGGGGAATTGACAAAATGTGCTATTTTCAGAAAAAGTCAGGATTTGTGTAAAATCAGATGACCCACGAAAGCGTGTACTTAGAGGTCGAGGAAGACAAGCAAGAGCGAAAACTGTCAGATCTGTTCACAAATATACAAGGGGAAGTGTAATGTTCTGGAGAGGAATTGTGATCCGTAAAAAAGCTCCTATAATTTTTATCCAATAAAATTTAACTAAGAAGTAAAAATACTCTGCTACGCAGACGACGCAATATTGATAGCCCAAGATGAAGATAGTCTGCAAAGATTAGTCCACAGATTTAACATAAGAGCAAAAGAATTCAATATAACAATTTCATCTCAAAAAACTAAAACTTTAGTAATCAGTAAAGAACCAATCAGATGCAAAATAGAAATTGATGGTATCAGTATTGAACAAGTAATGGAAGTAAAATACCTTGGAATTACATTGTCAAGTTACGGAGACCTAGACAAAGAAGTGAGAAATCAAGTACAAAAAGCAAATAGATTGGCAGGATGCCTTAATAACACTATATGGCGAAACCGACATATTAACACTGAGATGAAGTCAAGAATTTATAAAGCCAGTGTAAGACCAATAATGACATATGCATCAGAAACAAGACCCGATACAGCCACAACACAAAGACTACTGGAAACGGCAGAGATGAGAGTACTGAGAAGAATTACAGGAAATACACTAAGAGATCGAAAGAGGAACGAAGATATTAGAAGACAATGTAACGTACAGTGTATAAACGAATGGACACTAAATAGAAAAAAAGAATGGAACAACCATATAACCAGAATGGGGGAGACACGTGTGGTCAAAATAGCACGAGATAAATCACCAATCGGCAGAAGAAGTATCGGCCGACCGCGCAAAAGATGGAGCGACAACCTTCCATAGAGGTATCAATCCGCCAATGAACAAGCAGAATTGCTTATAAAGAGGAAGAAGAAGAAGAAGAAGAAGAAAATTTAACTGCTCACATGTATGTTGATAACCTGTAGTTAGACTCTGCAGATGTGCAACAGGAGAAAATTTAATTTTCGTGCATGATAATGGACCTCCACATACCATTAGAGTGACTAGAGACATCATTAATGCAGAAGGTATCCCTTGTTTGGAGTGGCCTGCTTGATCACTCGAGCTTAACCCTATAGAGTATTTGTGGGATATGCTTAAAAAAATTAGAGCTCGCCGAAATAATCCACAAAACCGCACGGCTAGTACAAGCTGCTCTTGAAGAATGAAGTAACCTACCACAAAAAAATGTTGATAATTTGATTAGAAGCGTGCCCACGCAAACAAGCTTGCATAAGGATTAGAGGTGATAACACTGACTACCAAAAAATAAACAAAAAAAAAATAAAAATTATTTAAACATTGAAATTTTTTATGCTATTGACTTTAAAACAAGTAGTTTCAATTTGTTTGTTAAATACTTTATTGTTTTATTTAATTGTTATGTATTTGTTATTAAATTGCTTTAAAATAAATATTGTCTGACTTCGTGTGTTTGTTTTTTTAAATTCGCGCGAAATAATAAGAAATATCAGATGATTCCATATAAGTTTGGGTGTGTGTATTTAATTAATAAAATTGAAATAAAATAATCTAAAAAAATGTTTTAGAAATACAATTTTTTTTTTTTATTAAACACAAGTTGTGTTTAGACTACTGAAATCTGGTCATCAGTTGACCAATTATCAGTTCTTCTTTAACTTATATTACTAAATGATACATAATCTAAGATCTTAACCCTATGGTGTCCTCTTATTTTTTTTTAACAAGTATGAAATTTTAAAACTAAAACTAACACACAATACAACACTATGTTAGTGCTTTTACACTAACACTTTACACTAACTCAAATGGTTTTCTTCATTTGAGTCTTCTTTCTAGCCCAGTATTATCGAGGAGCTGGATGGCCTCGATGTTTACATGACTATGGAGCCGTTGTTCGTGACTACCTGCCATCTTCTTGATGACTTTGTCTACATCTTCCATCTCAAGATCCTTGTGGAGGTCGACGTTTCGGATATACGAAGGAGCATCAACGATGTTCCGTAATACTTTATTCTGGAATCTCTGGATACTCTGAATATTACTTGAATTGGCACAGCCCCAGAGTTGGCAACCATACATCCATACTGGTCTAAGTATTTATTTGAGAAATACAAATGAGTATAAAATTATATAAATGAGTACTTTCAGTTCTTCGTCAACCATTTTCCATCAACTCCCGAATGTAGGTCTCTCCCAATAATTGTTTCCATCTTTCTCTACCTTGCGCCGATTTAATCCACTATTTGCCTGCCACTGCTCTTACTTGTTCTACCCACCTCTTTTGAGGTTGTCTTATGCTGTCCGCCTCCTTGGTATTCATTCTAGGATTCTTCGTGTGCACGTGCACCTGTTATCATTATAACTAGCTATGTGACCGGCCCAGAGCCATTTCATTTTTTTAATTTCCTTCACGATATCCCTGATCTTCGTTCTGTCTTATCTCGGTGTTTCTGATCTTATCTCTCAGTGATATTTCAAGCATGACTCCTTCCATTGCCCCTTGTGTTTTTTCTAGTTTTTCTGCAGAGATTCTGGTAAGGGCTGTGAACGCCAAGCTGTAGGTTTAAACTGGTAGGTACATATTATGCATGTGTTATACTCAGGCGCGGATCTAGAAATTCATAATGGGGGGGGGGCAGACTTACCTCAAATACAGTGATACCACAGCTACCGATTTTTCGGCAGATCTACCGAATACCTGTCAAATCTACCGATCTACCTAATTTTCCTTTTTTTCTACAGAAAAATCAAAATTCTTAATTTTTAAATTAATCTGCCGATTTTTTTTTCTACCGGAAAATCAAAATTATTATACTCTGTTTATCGAATACCACGTGAATAAATCACAATATTTTTTCAAAATATCTTAACGCACTCCCTTTTACACAATATCGATAACACCAATAATACCGAATACCTTGTTATCGGTATTGTGTAAAAGGGAGTGCGTTATGGTATTTTGAAGAAATATTGTGATTTATTCATGTGATAACTCCGTCTGTTCGGTAGACGGAGTATAGAAAATTTTTTTAGCGGATAGATTTGGCAACAGAGTTTATATTAGTCAATTTTCAAGAATTCTTGAATTGCTTTTACAAGCTTGTAACACAATGTGCGAACCAGCAGATACGGATTTATATGGATTTACCAATATCAATTTTATGACCAGTCCTTTGTCCTTTTATATTATGATTTTGGGAGTAAAATGTATCTACCTGAATCTGAATAGTGAATACTGAAGGATTGTGGCTTATTTTGATATAGAAGATAATTCCAAACTAAAAATAGTATTTATATTAAAATCTTAAAACAGGAGAAATTTATTTTGTACCTTTTTAACTTACAGTATTTCGACATAACTAAAGAACATTAAAAATTTTTTTCGTTCTCAATTGCTTCAATATCCGACATTGTTTTGTTTTTAAACGATTATAAAGTGTAAAAAATCATGCTTTTGCCTATAAAACATTCCTTGTAGATTTTAGAGAAAAATGTTTCGAATAAATATTCTAGATCTTAATAGTTTCTAATTTGAAATACATAAACAATTGGAGATAATTGCAAAAAACCCTTATTTTTGCAGTAATTTATAAATGTTAATATCTTGTAACTATTATTTTTTATAACAAAAATTTTAAACTTGTTTAAACAATTATACAGCTTTCAAATAAGAATATTTGTATTTTGAACGTTAATAGGTACACGTGTGGTAAGTTTTTTTAAAAAGTCTACAACAGGAAAAAATATGCAGTTTTATTTTATTATAAATAAATTAATTCCTTATAACAAAACTAAAGCATCCTTGATATTTAGTATTGCGTTAGTTAGACGGCTCTACTCGAGTTACTTTGGATTTAAAAAAATGAAGAAAAGTGCTCTATAATACCTAGAAAGCCGAGAAAATACATTTTTTAAATATGTACACGATTTTGAACTTTGAATGAATTTTATGATGAATGGTGATTATTGATCATTATATGATGATGAATGTAGCTTATTTTTGAATATTCGTACCTAAAGTATCATTTTTTTGCAATGTGATATCTTTATTGTATCGTAAATTTCAAACGTGACTTTTCATGAGATAAGGTTTTATACCCAGTACCCAGTGTAATATATTTGCATTTTAAAATATCATTTTTGTTATTCTTTGAATTGAGAAACATATTTTCGTTGTTTATGGTTCACCGGTACCCAAACAAATGCGCCTGCAGATTATTTTTCAGAGAAGGGTGTTTTATTAGATTTTATGGCTTCTTTCAATTCTTTGGAAGCGGTTGTCGTGTAATTTAGTGTTGTACTGATGGCTTAAAGTTTAGAGTTAACAGAAAAAAATAATAAAAAAATACTTATAGACTAAATACGATAGGGGGTCCATGGATCCGTTGACCCCCTCCCCTGTATCCGCTTATAGGATTGGACGTGTTTTTCAAGATATACACTAATATATCGTTAAACGGTCAATGCCAGGTTTATTGTTCTTTTAATTTCAGAATCTTGATTTAGTTGTCCCAGTTTAATGATACGGCTCAGATACCTATATATTATGTTCAACATTTTCTATGGTATGGTTTTGTATTGTTACATTTGTCTTACCCTGGCTTATATTATTAATATTACATAATTTATTATCTATATAATAATATGTTTTTTTGCAGCTGTTCTTCTGCTTTTTATCATGGACAGCTCCACAGAAGCCTCATTCATCGGAGACAAAATCCGGCAAACTACCAACATATTACTGGGGAACTGTCGCTCTAAAACCGGCGCAACGAAGGAGGATTTCGAAACTTTAAGAGAGAGAAAAATCCCAACTACTAAAACAGGTCTTTGCCTCATGGACTGCCTATTTGAAGGAGCAGGTATCATGGAAAACGGAAAGTTCGTCAGGTCTGGAATGGTGACTTCTCTTACAAAAGCAATGAAAGGCGATGAAGCAAAGATAGCGAAGTTAAATGAACTGGGGAAGGTTTGTGAGAAAGAATTAGATAATAAACAATTGCCTGAATGTCAAATTGGGAAGAAGATCCTCGAGTGCTTGGCTAGAAACGGAGAAAAGTATGGTTTGGAGTTTGTTAATCCTAAAACAGATAAATAAAGAGAGATAGAATATATCTATAAGTATATTGTAAATCTTTTATTGTGCTGCTTTGTATTATAACAAAAACTTTCGATTATAAAGATAAAGTAATTAAATATTAATCCACTGCTTACCTCTGTAATACGAGTTCATCTTGTGTATCTGAATTTTGTATTATGTACTTTAAAATACTTCTCCTTCTCACAGTCTACTCTTTCCTTTCACATGTTTTAATCGAATCTCATCAAGTCCAGAATTAAAGACGGACTCAGAGAAACAAAAGATCATTCTTAAGCAAATTTTCCACTTTACAGAGTGAGCTTGCTACCAACTGCCATCTAGTTTGTATGACAGAAAATAAACCTGACTAATGTGTACCTCTAAACTCATATATAGGTACACCGATTTTGGGCATTAACGCCCTACCGATAGGAATCTATGGAGGAGTGTCACCGAGTCACAAGTCCTTATCCATTGCCGTACCGCTTGTCCATATGCCGATCAAACACCAGTTTATTCCAGACCAAGTCGTAGATTCTTTTAGAATTTTATACTACGACGTTAGCCTTTCTATTTTACGTATCACATGAACCAAGAATGTTTTCTTTAGTATTAATAAACTTGATTAATAATAAGCGTTTGCGAAACATGAAGCTTTTAAACTAAGTATTAGCTATGTAGACACACAATAAGTATAGTAAATACGAGAGAGTTGAAAACTCTGAAACAAGAAATGCGTCGACAAGAGACTGGCCGAATACTAACAGGATACTTTTTCACTACAAATACGCGAGAGTTGTTTTGCATCCAAAACTCTAAACTAAAGCGATGTAACTTCTCTGGACTACAAATTGATGCTTCTTCTTCTTCACTTGCCACTCCTAGCGCAGATTGGAAATCTTCATGGCCACTGCGACTTTGTTAGCAGCGCGCCTAAAAAGTTAAATCGAACTACACCCGAACCATTCGCGTAGATTGTGAAGCCACGATATTTTTCTTCTTCTCACACTTCTTTTGCCCTTAATTTTGTCCTGCATGATATTTCTTAAAAGTTCGTACTTGTCACCCCTCATAATGTGCCCCAAATATTCCATCTTTCTAGTTTTTATCTCAATGTTGTTCTGAAGCTATTTTCTTGTGGCATTTTTACAATTTTAACTATTTAGAATGGGAAATAAGCCACAATATTTTAAAATATATCACATGTATCTGAATTGCCGATATAAATGAGTCAAATTAAATAAATTATTAGAAGAATTTTTTTTACTAAGCAACAACATTTTTGTTTATATTAATAGTATTTTGTATTTTGACAACGGCACCCGATTTGGGCGTCGAAACGTTAATAAAAATCATTTTTTAATAATATTGTGGCTTATTTCCCATTCTAAATAGTTAAAAAAGTTTTTATCTCATTGATAAACTGATGCTGTTCCACTACAAATACGCGAAAGTTGAAAACTCTAAACCAGAAGCGTTCAGCTATAGCTGGTTTACAAGTGGATCTCTCTTCAATCCTGATCCCTCGGCAGTGGCGGGGGGCCTAGACATTGGCATTGGGAGGGGAAATTTGCCTTACGGGGGACTTTCAATGAAACACCAACTAAAATACATAAAACAGATAAACCAAAACTACATAAAAGACGAAAATAATAACTTATATGCACTAAGTTCCCTTAATTTTCCTAACTAGCGTGTTTATTGGGTTAAATTTGTCTGTCTTGTCAGCTAATATATTTTTATGTTTCAACAATTTTTTTCTTTAATTCTGGACCTGGTTAGGGAGGAAAATTTCCCCTTTTTCCCTCCCCGTAGATCGACCACTGCTCCCCGGAGGGAGTGTAGTGGTCGACGTGATGTCGTGTATTGTCCGTCTCCAAAGATCTCTGTCTCTGGTCATTTCTTTTAACTCATGCATAGGTCTTTTGCATATTCCTGTAATTTGATCGATCCATCTTGTTGGGGATCTTCCTCGTGATCTTCGGCCTTTTACTGATCTTCCTCGTGATCTTCGGCCTTCGGCCTGATACATTTCATTGTATAATGAGTATTTCCATGTTTGCTCTGTTTGATCTCATATGTCCAACGTAGGTATTTTAATTGTTGGAGATGGACTTTACTGGAGAGTCATTGGCTAACTTTTAGCTCCCTTAAAATTGAACTATTTGTCCTATGGTCAGTCCAAGAAATTGGTAGCATTCGTTTCCAACAGAACATTTCAGTGGCGTCTATATTTCTTCTTTCCGAATTTCTCAGGGTCGAAGATTCACATCGTAGGTCAGTATTGGGAATATTAAGCAGTTGATCAACCTCATCTTTAACGCTCTTGAAATTTGACAGTCCTTCCATATTGTGGTCATTTTTGCTGTGGCTACTTTTTCTAGATAACATCTACGTTTTATTTCTTCTTGTAGTGACCCTGTGTTTGTGATTAATGAACCCAGATATAAGTATGGGCTCACAACCCCAAACCGATCAATTGTGGTTATGTGTGGATGATTGTTATGTGGTCTATCCTATCCACTTTGATTTGATCTTTGTCTTTGATATGTTTAATTGCAGACCAAATATTTGACTTTCGTTTTCAACCAGTTGTATAAGATCAATCAGCTCTTCTTGATTGTCTGCTGACAAGTGAATACTGACTTCTTAAAATTATAATTGCAATGTCAAACCAAGCCCAAGGGGTTAGCGGGGGACAACTTTGAAATTTCTATAAGTAAATAGGTAAAACCACACCTTTTGAATATATTATGCTAAGAGGGATTTCCTAGATACAAGTGTTCAAAGGTTAAAACATCTTGTGAAGGCATTATACCAAGGATTTCTGGGGAATTTGCTCGGGACAGTTAATCGGTAGGTTTTATGAAATTAGAAATTTATCCACTATCCATATAGAGTGCTGCTTCTAGATTCTAGATATACATCTAGATATACATAAAAAGTGTTATTTGCTTCCCCGTTTTAATTCTTGTTGATTGTGGCCGTAGTACAGGTAGACAGATGGACATGTTATTTTAAAATGGAATTTTTATTGCTTCCCTAAAACAATTTATCAAATCATCCGACAAAAATTTTGTTACTTGTTACCAATACAGAGTTTTTTACAACTTATTGTATTCAGATGGAATTTTAATCTCAAATCTATTCTGATGACGACATAATCGCCAGCCGATCTTTTCATTTCGATTTAGGTTTATGATTTTATTGTATGTAGCATTAATAAATTCATCAAAGGAATAAATCATCTACTGGATTTTGATAAGGTTCGTTTGGAAATGTAGATTTATAGATAGGTACGTAATACTTTGAAACGTTTATGATTTTTAAATCATTATTTATCAGTGATGGGTTTGTTAAATCCATGTCGTAAATATTGTTTCGGTAAATTTGGCGTTATATGGCGGCCGCCACCAGTGGAGTACCTATAAATATTTTCATTTAGGAAATAAATCCACAAGCAGAAAATTTTTCCTGTAGCTGTAGTTTATAAAATCCTTTATAAAAGATATATAATTTATTAAAAATTCCCCTAATGGGCTACATCACATATGCAGAACTTTTTCGACCTAATACAGATCATCATCAGTGCGTATCCCCTCAGTGCTAAATAGGATGTTCATATGCTAAGCCACCAAAATTAAAAATATATGGGTAAAGACCCTTTAAAATGTTACAGTCATGGAAACATTGACATAAATGGTTTTAAATAACATGGATGAATTTGACGCGATAAAAACTTTGATAAGATGCTGGTTACAAGTGATACAAAACGTGTGAAAGATATGAATTTATTGACTCTAAACACTAAATTAAACAGTAAAATATAGGATAAGTCCGTTACACTTTGAACTGTCTAAAGTTGGATAAACACGACACGACCACTTTGAAGAGATTACGATGCACGCTAAGGGATTGTTTCACCCATATGATTTGGTCGTGGTGACTCGTCACGTATGCTTTACGAACCTTTCTTGGGCGACTACTGCTTGGCGACTGCCCTTATCGTATGAGGACCTGTGGATATATCGATTATCGATATAAAAATACCACGTTGCCACGTCCTAAGAAAAAGGCATAAAATAAAATAAACTAGAATAGGGCATAAACAATGGATGTTTTAAATAATCCTAGATTAAGCACTGGGCACCATTTGACCCTCGCATCAGTTGGACTAGTGTTGCCCAAATGCAAGACCAAGACGAGACTTGGACAGTCTTGGTCTTGGTCTTGCACCAGTACACCTGGTCTTGGTCTTGGTCTTGGTATTGCACTCCCAGTCTTGGTCTTGGTCTTGGTCTTGCAGCAAGAGTCTTGCAAGTCTCGCAGTTACCCACTAGCTATATTGCTATTTATTAATAAACAACTCACATTAGGTGGGTTTGAACCCACGATCTAAACTATCCCTGCCTATACTCTAACTAACTGGGCTATCTACCATGTCCCACGGGAGTTAGTCTGTTTCTTAATAAACGTTTGCATTTAATAACCTGACATGTGCTAAAACATGGTGAAAACACAAAAAAAAAAACAGATAAATGACATAAAATTGACTGTATTTTAAAGAACATTATCTGTCTAGAAAGGGGTTGATGGACTCTCACATTAGGTATATAAAATGAAATGGAATAAAAGAGTTCTACAATTTGCCATTTATTCAAATAAAAAATAAAAAAAATACAAATTAAATTAGAGCACAGTACGCAATAGCTTGACCCTATTATTAGTTGATAATTTTTGTTTGCTATTAGTTGAAAATTTTAAGATTGACTTTTTTTTTCATTAGAATAATTAATACACAGTAATACACGCAGTTTAATTAAATAACATTTGCAAACGACTTGAACCATTTTTATAGAATTTGGTGGGTAAAGGTCTTCTAATGCGGCCGATATTATAGTGGTAATTACACATTGTTGTCAGATCTTTCGTTTTTTTGAAAATATAATGAACTTTCGTATTTCGAATAGAATACCCTGTATATTTTTGCATTTTCAACCATAATAACTACTAATTAATTTTTGTGTAATATTTCCTATACCGAAATGACGTAATTTCTGAGTTATTTCTATATTTATTTAAAAAATAATTTAAACAAATTATAAAAATCAATTGTTTCAGCCCTGGCAGACTTATTATAGTTTCTTTGAATCATATGGAACAAACAAGGCATTATGTTGTTTTTGTCTAAAGTTATTCGTTTCCGAGTTATAAACAATTTAAAACTGAAAAAAATCGAAAAATGACGATTTTCAAGGCTCAAAAACACAAGTAAAAAATATTATTTTCGAAATCTCGAAGTGCCTAAACTGAAGTTTAAACTTTATTTATCAGTTGTCGATAAGTAATTTGTTTGTTTCATTTTAAAAAAACATTGTTTTTTAGTTTTTAATCGCCTATCCTCTCATAAGTTCTTCATTAACAATAAAAAAAAACAATGGCAAAATCACACATCGGCCAATATCTGTTTTTATATAATAATATCTCTTTTTTTGAAATTTGAAGGTTTTGTATTTAACATTTTACCGTGCGTGAATGGACTATACAAGGTAGCCAGGCATTATCTTATCTAGTGCTTTTTCAGCAAAAAATTTTGTTTGGCCGATTGAACTAATATCTAATTGCACACCCTGCAAACAGTAGGACGTTTAGTCTTTACGATATGGATAAGGAAAAACAATTGAATGGTTATCCGTAACACAAGATATGCTATTCGTATTATATTTCTATCACTTTAGGCGACATACTTCTTTAAAAGTTTCAATGCGTTATTATTATACTGTCTTGTCGGCATCACACAACACAAGACGATTATTTTATGAAAGGTTGCTATCCTGAAAATCTAGACAATTGCTCAATTGTAATTAATTTCGGAGCGAAGGCGTCGTCTGATATTAGGAAAGAATGAAATATTTTATTTCTACATTGTATAATAATTTATTATGACCTCTGAGTACGTATCCAATAAATAAATATTTATATTTTTAATTCGGTATGTATGTTCATCGTATTGTTCATAATGCGGATAAATCCAATTTTCCAAATTTTTGTTACATATTTTTCTGTATCTCATAGTCTCTAAGCATATATATCCGAACTAATATACAGGGTGTAACAAAAATACAGGTCATAAAGTAAATCACCTATTCTAGGACCAAAAATATTTCGAATGAACCTAACTTACCTTGGTACAAATATGCACATAAAAAAAGTTACAGCCCTTTGAAGTTACAAAATGAAAATCGATTTTTTCCAATACATATATCGAAAACTATTAGAGATTTTTTATTGAAAATGGACATGTGGCATTTTTATGGCAGGAATATCTCAAAGAAAAATTATACTGAAATTTGTGCACCCCATAAAAATGTTATGGGGGTTTTGTTCCCTTTTGTGCCAAACTTTTGTGTACGTTCCAATTAAATTATTATTGTGATACTATTAGTTAAACTCAATATTTTTAAAACTTTTTTGGTTCTTAGTATTTTTTCGACAAGGCAGTTTTTATCGAGTTGCGGCTTCTTTTCTAATATGTTTACGTAGAGATTTTATGGGGGTTTTGTTCCTTTAAACCTCCCAAATGGTTGTGTACGTTCCAATTAAACTATTACTGCGATACCATTAGTTAAACACAGTGTTTTTAAAACTTTTTTGCTTCTTTGTATTTTTTCGATAAGGCACATTTTATCGAGATGTGACTTCTTTTTTAATATGGTTCAAAATATACCTAAAAGTGTAAATCATAAATAAATTTTCCTATTATTATCAAGTCTCCATAATCGTACTTAGCCATATACAAATATGTGGTGGATTTGACAAATAATATGCAAAATATCTCGACAAATACTAACTTCTCGAAAAAGTACCAAGAGGCAAAGAAGTTTTTAAAACATTGTGTTTAACTAATGGTACTACAATAATAATCAAATTGAAACGTACACAAAAGTTTGGGGGGGGGGGGGGGGTTTAAAGGAACCAAACCCCCATAAAATTTTTATGGGGTATCTAAATTTCACTATAATTTTTTCTTAAGATACTACTGCGATAAGAATGCCACATGCTCATTTTCAATAAAAAATGTCCAATAGTTTTCGATATATTGGAAAAAATCGATTTTCATTTTGTAACTTCAAAGGGCTGTAACTTTTTTTATGTGCACATTTGTACTAAGGTAAGTTAGGTTCAATCGAACTATTTTTGCTCCCAGAATATGTGATTAAATTTATGACCTGTATTTTTGTTACACCCTGTATTATTCCATAAAACGACACTCAAACTGCAAGACGCAAGAGTCTCGCAGGCTTAGTCTTGTTCTTGCTCAAGTCTTGCACGGTCAGTCTTGGTCTTGGTCTTGCTAAAATAAGGCGGTCTTGGTCTTGGTCTTGGTCTTGCTAAAACGCAAGAACAAGACCAAGACTGCAAGACCAAGACCGATTTTGGGCAACACTAAGTTGGACACGTCCTAAGGTTCAGCTACCTCAGCTCTTTGATGGTTGATGGCAACTTTTTCCATATATTTCCATTTCTCCGTTACTCTGTAATATGATTCTAGGTATAATACCTAAAACTAACTATTGTAAAGATCTAAGAATTGTTGCAGAAGTTACCAACACCAAACCTAAGTAGGTTTTTTCCTTGTATTTTTATTTCACTTCTGTACAGAACCATGGAGGTTTTTGCTTTGGAACAGACTCCCTTTTATTAATTTTCTGCCCAAAAATTCATTTTTGAACAGGAATCCACAAAGAAACCGAATCAGAAATTTTTCCAGACGGGAGCGGTCTCACCACATGGACGACAACAACAACAATTGAAAACGTATATCCAAACAATAAGATGGTCTAAAATGGAACGTCTTTCAAAGGAATAGGACATAATAGAAGTGATGGACAACTTACGGAACCTATATAGATACCTACAGGAAATGGAATAAGACAGGAGGATTTATTAAACCCCTTCCCCTGTTTAGTTATTCAATCATCCATGATTAGATATTCAATCTAATCATGGATGAAGTTATAAAGAACACCAATAAAGGAATAGGATACATAAGGGGGAATAATGAAATTAAAATTCTCTGTTACGTAGATAATGCAATATTGATAGCCCAAAATGAAAGTATTTTTCAAAGACTATTTCACAGATTTAATACAAGAGCCAAATAATTTCATATGACATTTGTTTAACTCTGAAAACTATTACCCTGTCCAGTTGTGGTGACGTTGAAAAATAAGTAAGAAATCAAGTACAACGAGCAAGCGGATTAGGAGGATGCCTAAATAATACTATATATGGCTTACTGACATTAGCTGTGAGATGAAATTAAGAGTCTATAAGGTCAGTATAAGACCAATAATGATATACGCATTAGAAACAAAAAAAAAAGGAATGACGAGATCATAAAAAATGTAATGTACGTGGTACAAATGAGTAGACACTAAATAGAAAAAAAGAATGGACCAATCACAGCAGTACACCGAGAGAAAAAAATTCTTGACATAAAGAAACTTTATTAATATTTAAGAAAGATCGACTTGGCATATTGCCTAAGAAATATATCTTTGTATGTAAGATATAATTTTCTAAAATATTTCAAATAAATTCTACTATAGCCAAAGAAATATATCTTAAACATGATTGAACTATCACTTTCTGGCAAACTTCAAACCCATTTATCAGAAAGAAATTACACTTGATGTTAATTAATTTTATTAGTCATCAAAATATATTTTCTACACATTACAAAACTATTCTTTCTGAGCAATAATATTTCTTAGTAAGGAATATTATTATTTTACTATTAATAATCAAGGTATTTAATGTTAAGAAATATATTTCGCAGAGATACACGTATACCTATTTAGAGTTAAGTTAATATTTCTTGAAAATAAAGTGATATTACATACGGCGAAATAAATCATTGTGTTAAGGTAAAATCATTATTTTATTAATAAAACAAGATATAAAACGTTATTATTACATACATACAAATATTTTCTCCACTCTTAAACCACTGGCTTCTACACAACAATAAAAGGATGGAGAGGCAAATCTAACTTCCTCAAATTTTCCTTCTTTTGTTAATAGCACTTTGTATATCAGCAATTCACTAAAACAAAATCGTTATGTAGAAAGAGTAAACTTTAATAAACTTTTTTTATAAAGATATAGATATTTATTTTGACAAGTTTAGGAAATACAAAAAAAAACGAATACACGGCCCCACATAAGAACTATTAATACTAATAATAATCAAACATATTTAGTTCAACCATGGCATTATTTAACCTAAACATCTTTGTTTATTTCTTCTTTTTGTTTATGAAATATTAATTATTTATCTGTATAATATTAAGTCACACAATAAACATTTGTTTAGCTAAAACAAGAGGGAAAATTCAACCAATGTAAAACATTGAAGCAAACATAATAATATGTAATTTTCTTAATTTTTATAATCTAAAAGAGACAGCATACCTAATCATTAAGAAATTTTATTACGGGAAAGTATTATTAGTTTACATCTAAGTCATTTAATACATATTAACTAATTCACGGTTTTCGGCAATAACATTTCTTAACCATAAACATATATTTCTTTTAGACTAACTGATTTCTTTATCTCAAATAAATTAACAGAAAACATCCTCAGCTTTGCACCCGCCATGTTTGATATAGCGTTGTATTGTATATTTTTATAGAAGACGATACATTCAAGAAACCTATTATAGTTGATACATAAGTATACACATTTTTAAAAAGGTACTTACATGTATGAAGTTCTACCATTTCTGGAAGGCCCCGCAGTTGGTTAATAACTCCTTTCTTAATATTGTTCTGAAGCTATATATTATATCATTCTGTCCCAGCTTTAAATTGTGGCATATTTCCCAGTTAGAATAATAAGCTCCTTTATTTCAGAGTCGTCCATCATTATACCTAAAAAGCATATAAAGATACTATTATGTTTCTTTTTTAACCATTCGGATACGCAACAATATTATTATTACATCTTAAATTACTCAATTTACTTTTATTAGTTTTATTTAATACCTATAATGTACGTACCTTCAAAATATCCGTTAATTTTTAAAGAACACCAATAAATAAACATCCATCTATATGAACATGAACATATCACGCCATCTTGACAAACACTGACGACTAAATCATAAATAGTTAATCTGCGCAATTCTTTTGTGGAAGAAAATCTCTTTGCAATTAACATTTCGGCATTAATGACAAAGTTTTTATTTTATAACCACAGTTACTACAAAGGGTATTTCTGAAGAATTATTTCTTGTGTTTTAAAATATTTATTTGATTGCAAGAAAATTTCTTGTTCACAAATATAAATATGGATTAACTCAACATTATATTTCTTATACTGCAAAATATTTGTAGTTTTCAATTTAAGAAATAAAAACTTTAGGATAAGAAAATTAAATGTAACCATTAATGCATTTCTTAGTATTGAAGAAATTATCTGTAAGAAATTATTGAGTTGTGTTTAAAAAACTCGTTTCTTTATATGTGAACCGGTTTGTTTAAGTTAATAGGATATGTTAACTTTTAAGAATTATTGCTCAAAGAAATCGGTGTTTTAGGAGAAAAGAAATTGTTCTCTCGGTGTAGAATGACGTAAACAAGAGTCATTAAAATAGCAAGGAACTTTTAACAAGCAAAATTGCTCATATCAAGGAAGATGAAGTAGTCGTTAAGCTAATGCTTCCATTGCTAAAAAATGTTTTCATTGGAACTTCATTATCATCATCAGTGGCGTCACAGCTCTTTATGAGGCCAAGCCTTCTTCAAAACAATCCCCCATTCGCCCCTGTGTCTGGCAACTCTTCTCCATGCTCTAATTCCAATAGATTTTAAATCATTCTCTAAGTTGTCTTGGTATGTACGTACATACGAGTAAGTCTCAGTCTTCCTCTTGTTCGTTGTGCTATTAGTCATCTTCGGTCAAAAACTTTTCTGATTATGGCATCTTCCTCTCGCCTGATACATGTTTCATTGGAACTCACTAGTCTAAAAGAGATCTAACTAGATCTAACTAATCTGTTAAGTATTGGTTGATGAATTCTTTTTTATGTGCTTCGCAATTTTTGTGTTGCTCTATTGAACTTATTTTTGACGAATGAATTGAATCTTTCAAAGAAACAATTTGGTGCGTTGAAATTCTAAATAGATACATAATATATCCAGTTTTGGTATGCCATTGTATCGATGTTTTAAAAACGGAGCAAGATTTTGCTGCCATAATGTTTATCGGTGCGTAATCTGTATTGATACTTTTATAAAATATCTACCAAGTGATGTGGTTCGCACATCGCACATTTAGATAATTTTTATTACACAGATTATAAATTTAATGATTGTTTGTTTGATCTACTAATTTTAGGATTTTTATAAAATTTTTATATATTATTATTGACCTTAAAAAAGTAGCCTATACCCATGTTACAAAAACGAAGTAAAAACTCCATTGACTCCATTAACAAAGTAATGAACCTACCCCAATGGAGATTTATATAATATAAATGAATTTATTGACTGAGATTCCACTTTTAGATATATTCTTCTTCTTCTTATAGTTGGCTATCATCACAGCTATCCGTACCTTATTGGCAGCTGCTCTGAAAAGGTCTACTGAGCTGCAATTATACCACTCTCGTAGGTTTCTCAGCAAGGAAATTCTTCTTCTACCTATGGATCCTTTACCCTTAATTTTATCTTGCATTATGAACCTTAATATCTCATATTTCGCACCTCTGGTAATGTGGCCTAAATATTCCAGTTTTATTGTTTTGATGTTCTTTATCACCTCGCAATCCTTTTGTAGCCTTCTTAACACTTCTGCATTTGTAACTGATTTCTTCAAAATCTTTCTATAGCACCACATCTCAAATGCTTCCAACTTCTTTATATTGTCGACTTTTAGTGTTCCATTGCATACAACAAAGTCGAGAACACGTAGCATCTTAAGGCTCTTATCCTCTGCTCTAGAGGAAGGTCTCGATTAGGTAACAAACATTTTTTCATTTTTAAAAATGCTTGTCTTGCAATTTAAAAGCGTGTCCTGATTTCTCTACCTTGGTCATTGTTTTCATGTACCCAGTTTCCCAGATATTTGTAGTTATTCACTCTTTCTACTTGTTTTCCCTCGATATCTAGCCTTCCTACTGTAGTATGTTGCTTAGAAATAATCATGAACTTGGTTTTCTTAACGTTCATTTGTAGTCAATATTTTATACTACCTTGATGTAATCTATTTACTAATCCTTGCAGTGCTTCTAGACTGTCTGCAAAAATAGCGGCGTCGTCTGCGAATCTTATGTTCAAGATTTTTCCGTTTATTGATACCTATACCCTGTTCTTCCTCTTTTTAGTTAGTTAGTTATCTTTATTCCAAAAAATCACAAATTTACAATAAATATAATTTTAAAAAATGAATAACAATTTTCAATATAATTTTAACAAAAATATTTGTACCGGGTGTCCCAATAAGAATATCTCTCGGCTATATCTCAGGAACCGTTTATAGTAGAGCTTTGAAATAAAAAATTTTATAACAAAATTTGCCTCAGGAAAAGCCTGGAAATTATTTTCATAATTGTGGGACCACCGCTAGAGGGCGTAATTGAATATCAAAAATTAAAAAATCTAAATTTTACAAAATTTTCCTAATGAAGGGGCACTCGAAATCCGATCGTCGTATTATTCATAAAATTCTACGCATACTTGATTTGACAAGTTTAGGTCTACCTTTGGAAATAAGAGGTGGGGGTGAGTGGGAACCTTGTTATGAAAAACTGGCTGTGAGTCCGGATCTGCTTAATCAAATTTTGCAAACTTGGTCTTGTTGAAGATAGATCTTTTTCATCTATGTAAAAGTTATGATTTCGAACCAACTTACTGAGTAATATGCCAGCTAGAAGGCGTTATTTAATTTTTTTCAGAAATCTAGTGTTCCTTGGAAAATATTAAATACAAACATGCATTTTTAATACCATATTACAAAATTAGACAAAATTAGCAACAGAATAGCGAAAACCGCATGTTAATACCTTTTTTCTATCTCGAGATATCTTACAAAACGTGTAAATTTAAAACATAACTGTTACTGTCACCGGTAAACGAAATAATGCATTAAAAGTAGTGTGCTATGCAAACAACAAAGAAACATTTTCCAGCTCTCAACGTATATTAGGTCTTTTCAACGCTTCTCATTTGTTTCGAGCCTCGTTCATATCTCGTATATTAATATTATACACGGATTATACGGCATATGACAGAGGCTCGAAACAAATGAGAAGCGTTGAAAAGCCCTATTACAAAGAAATAAAAACAACTATTTAGTGATGACATAAACGTTCAAATTTTTGCCCATCATTTTCGTTGCAAACATTTACTCTTTCAAGATTAGATTGAACAGCAGTCTCAATTTCTGCTGTCGATATGCTTTGAATGGCGTTTAGTATTCTCTGGATAATGTATTCTAGAGTAGTGTATGATGGGCAACAATTTGAATATTTAGGTCGTCACTAAGTAGTTCTTTTTGTTCTGTGTTATATTTAATTTTAATAGTGTTGCTTCTCTTCATATTTTTGTTTTAATTAATTATATTTTTATACGTTGACATCTGGAAAATATTATTTTGTTTTTTTCCACAGCACACTACTTTTCATTAACTTAGTTTACCGGTGATAGTAACAGTTATGTATAAAATTTACACGTTTCTCGAGATATCTTGAGATAGGAAAAAGATATCGACATGCGGTTTTCGCTATTCTATTGCTAATTTAATCTAATTTTATAAAATATAATTAAAAATGCATACTTGTATTTAATATTTTCCAAAGAAAACTAGATTTCTGAAAAAAATTAAATAACGCCTCCCAGCTGGCTTACTACTTATTAGGATGGTTCAAAATTATCACGCTAACATTGAAGAAAAAGATCTGTGTTCAATAAGACCCAGTTTTCAAAATTTGGTTTAGCAGAACCGGACTTACAGCCATTTATTCATACCAAGGTTCCCACTCACCCCCACCTCTTATTTGCAAAGGTAGAGTTAAACTTGTTAAATCAAATATGCGCAGAATTTGATGAAGAATACAATAATTGGATTTCCAGTGCCCCTTTATTAGGAAAATTTTGTAAAATTTAGATTTTTTTATTTTTGAAATTCAATTACGCCCTCTAGCGTTGGACCCACAATTATGAAAATAATTTCAAGGCTTTTCCTGAGGCAACTTTTGTTATAAAATTTTTAATTTCAAAGCTCTACTATAAACGGTTCCTGAGATATGGCCGAGAGCCATTCTTATTGGGACACCCGGTACAAGAACAATATGTGATTTTAGCCTAAGCGTTGGAACCATCTAGATCATTAAAATTTATTAAAAAGAATTCATCCAGACTATAAAAAACATATTGACCTAACAATTTTTTAATTTTTTTTAAACTTACATATTGAAAGTGCTTTAATCCCAGTGGGCAAATGGTTGTATACTTTAATACCGGAGTACAATGGACCATTTCGAGTACGTCTATAATTATAATTGGGAAGAATTATATCTTGCCTGCGTGTATTGTGACTGTGTATATCAGAAGGTTTTAACAATTCATGTCGTTTTCTATGTATAAGTAGAGACATCTTATAAATATAAATATTAATGAGCGTCATTATTCCATGATCTTTGAAGAGAGGTCTACATGAAGTTCTATTTGTTAAGTTGAATAGTGCTCGAATTGCTCGTTTTTGAGCCACAAATGTGGATTCTGCTGTGCTAGCCGCGTCCCAAAATTCCACACCATATTGCATAATACTTTGAAATTGAGCAAAATAAACTATTTTTTCCACACAAAAATTTGTATTTTGTCTAATTGCTCTTATGGCATATGTAGCTCTGCTGAGGGTTTTATTAAGTTCAGTTATGTGGTAACTCCAATCAAGTTTGCTGTCTATGTTTATGCCTAAAAATTTAATTGTATGACAAGAAGTAATGCTTTCTTGATCTACTTTAATAACAACATCTTCCACATTTTGATACAAATTAAAACGGATACTTTGTGTTTTACTAATATTCAGAACCAATTTATTGGCGAGAAACCAGTCTGATATCTCTTCAACTGTAGTAGCGGCACAGGATGTTAATGTATCAGAACTATCGCCTTTAATTACTATACTCGTATCATCTGCAAAAAGTGAAAATGTGGTATTCGGGAAACTAGCTACCAAGTCATTGATATAGATAAGAAACAGTGTTGGTCTTAAAACAGACCCTTGTGGAACTCCACACTGAACTTCTGCGAAATTTGAATAGGACGCTTCACAGCTACTATCAGAATTATTTATTCTAACACACATTTTTCTGTGTGATAGGTATGTCTGAAACCATTTATGTGGTGTACCTCTAATGCCGTAGTAGTAGATCTTGTCCAGTAGTATTTGATGATCTACGCCTGCGCAATCGAATGCTTTCGATAAATCACAGAAAATACCAAGAGGATGGTGTTTTGCTTCCAAGATTTTATGCACATTTTCGATTAGAGAAAATGCTGCATCTGTAGTACTCATATCAGATCTAAAGCCATATTGAGAAGTTGTTAGAATTTTATGTTTATTTAAAAAAAGAAGTAATTGTTTATTTACGCACCATTCTAATAGTTTTGAAAGGGACGGTAATAGAGACACTCCGCGATAGTTCTCTATATTACACCTATCACCTTTTTTATGTACAGGAATAACTAGCGATTTTTTAAAACATTTAGGAAATATTCCGTTTTCAAGAGACAAATTAAAAAGAAAAACTAAAGGCCTACAAAGGGTATCAATGTTTTCTTTTACAAGGGTAATTGGAATTTTGTCAAGCCCCGCGGATTTCTTTGGTTTTTGTGACAAAATGCACTCCCTGACATCAGTTTCTATTAAAGGTCCAAAAAACAATGAACTTACATTATTTGCCGGTAAACTCTGCAAATAGTTATCACTAGATTTTTTACTTTTGATATTAGGAATAATACTTGATGCAATGTGTTGAAAATAAGATTTAAATTCTTCTGCAACTTCAGATGGATTTGTGATATCAATATCATCTTTTTTTAAAATCCCATGTCGCTTTAGATTTATTATTTGAGGAGTTGATTATACCGTGGAAGTACTTATTTTTTGCCTCTTTAATTATTTGTTGTAACCATCGACAATACGTTTTAATGTAGTGTTTTATGGTAATATTATTTGTATATTTTTTTAGTTGTAATAAGAATCTTTTGTTTTTTGACGATACTTTTATTCCGGGAGTTAACCAACCTTTAGCACATACTACTCGAAGGCACTGCTCTAATATTGCTTCCTTAAAAAAAGCTTCTCTGTACAGATTGAATAACAATGGAGACAACACGCAACCCTGTCTAACACCTCTTTTGATTTCTATGGTTTCTGTTTCGACATTTTTGATTTAAATATATTAGAAATACATAAAAATGCTTCCTTTTCTATTCTGAAGATGAACTGACATCATAGAAGTCAAGAGTTTCCAACTGATATTTCGTCGCTTGAAGTCATAGATATTCTATATGTTCCATTTATGGAATGTGGAATATGGAATATATTCCATATATTCCAATAGAATCGAAATAACTGAAATATTAAACAGACTATTTAATTGATAGAAAAGTTGGGCGCCAACTATTTTTAGAATAAAACTAGTAAAACAAAACGGAAAGTTAACAAAAACAAATGAATAAAATCAACAGAAATTGTAATGAAATAATTATTTGGATAAAAATAATAATCATGCGACGTTTATAACGTAAAAATGAGAGCCGGTGGTAGATTTTAACATCTGGTTGACAATAATTTTGCACATGATAAGATAATGCGATAAATGAAGAATCGTACACGGCGAACCTCTGGATACATCGGGCGATAGAACAGTAGAAATTGCGGTAGGAAGTGGCAAGATTATAATATAAATATATATTCGTATGAGAACCTGCGTATCTTTCTGGTGTTAAGCTAATTCGAGATGCGGAATTATTCAGAAATATGCTCGTCGTCGGAGCATTACCAAAGAATTCGAGCGTTAACTGAGACAGTTATGACGGTTTATGGGCAAGAATACATTAACACGCATTGTGTGGTGACAGCTCTGATGATATTTTGCTTCGCTAGAGACAATAATAAGGATTAAATTTAACAATTAGGCTACGGAGTGAGACAGACAAAGGAACTGGTGTCGTTTCCCACAGGATTACATGCTGATTCACGACGTCATGGATTACGGCACTATCATTACGGATATTTATGTTTTATGCTTTCGGCGGCGGCGGACTTTCTCCTTTTACATTTTCTTGATGGTAAAGGGGTGGGTAAGCGATACCACAACCCGACTAATCTCCCGCAAAATGTCTCTAATTTACAAATTACACAGGCAATGTGTCTTTTTAACTCTAAGTAATCAAATTCGAATCAATTTTCTGTTCAAATTTCAACAAATGATATAATTATATACCTTATAATAAAGAATAACTAAAGATTAACAATAATAAATTCTGCTTGACGATAAAACAATATTTTAGTGTGTATTATTTAAATAAAGAGATAAAAACATGAAACGATGCAATTATAAAACCACACCACAACTGGTAGAAGATTTGTACAAAATCCGGTTTGAAGGTGGCCAACAAAAATGGTAGAAGATGTTCACCAAAAATGTAGGAAGAAGAATAATCAACTAGTATAGCGATCTTACTACCATTTATAGCGTAATGAGCAATGAGCAATTTAATAAATTAAAATTCGAAGGATCATCCACTATCCTTAGAATAAAATAATATAAGCGTTAAAAAATATGTAATTTAATGACTATGACTTTGCTCTATCTATCTATCTATCTATCTATCTTCGAGACTTAATCTATCCATATTTGAACCCTCCCCTTCTCTTTTCCACTAGTTTACGAAAGGTCTAGCTTTTGTATTTGGGGAGAGAAAAATTTTCGTCTCGACAGCGTACAAGGTATTTTCGGATTTCATATTAGGCGGGGATAAATTTTAAATCCATGTCGATAACAACCAGAAGCAAAAGCAAAGAAAACAAAAAACAAGAACATTTGGAACAAGAAGAACATATAGAACAAGAAGACATTTTTGAAACAAAAATCATGGCATCAGAACAACAGGAATTATCAGGAATAGATAAAGTAATACAACTGATGCAACTCCAGTTACAAAAATGGGACGAAATATTAAATAAAAGGGATAAAAATCAGGAAGAAACATCAAAGAAGATGGATAAAATGGATAAAATGTAAGAAAATTAGGAAGAAACAAAACGAGCGATGAAGGAAACACAACAAAAAATGGATAACAATCAACAGGAAACAAAACAAGCAAAAGAAAAAGAACAGGACATTCTGGAAATGGACAAGGAACATGAGAAACGGAAAAAGGATAATTTTGACAAAAAACAAACGATGGAAATGAATTTGGCAATGAAGCAAGGACAGAGAAGAAAGAGGAGAAAGCAACAGAAGATAAATAAAAACAATGAAGCCTGGGATTCCTCGAAAAAAGAGATGAGCCCAGAAGAAGAAAAAGAAGAAAAAAGAGTGACAAAGGAAATTGACGATTGGAATTCCTCGAAAAAAGAGATGAGTCCAGAAGAAGAAAAAGAAGAAAGAAGATTGATAAAAGAAAATGAAGATTGGGATTCCTCGAAAAAAGAGATGAGCCCAGAAGAAGAAAAAGAAGAAAGAGGATGGATAAAAGAAAATGAAGATTGGGATTCCTCGAAAAAAGAGATGAGCCCAGAAGAAGAAAAAGAAGATTGACAAAAGAAAATGAAGCTTGGGATTCCTCAAAAGAAGAGATGAGCCCAGAAAAAGAAAAGGAAGAAAAAAGTTTGACACAGGTTAATGAAGCTTGGGATTCCTCAAAAGATGAGATGAGCCCAGAAGAAGAAGAGATCAGAATAGAAAAAGAAGGCGAAAGAGATACCTTTGAAACTGTGTTATTTGAAGAAGAAGTAAACAGGGGAGAAGCCAGAATTGAAAAAAGTGTTATTTGCACAGCAGTCGCGCTGAGATATTATTTTATTTACGAAAATGTAGGCGGAGGAGAACCTGAACTTCGTTTTGTGCAACATCCCTTAATCGTACTAGAAGTTGATATTCCAAAAGAGGAAAAAGAGGAAGAACTAACTCCAGAAAACGTGGACTATGAAGACGATGTAGAATATTTGAGAAGTTTAGACCCTAAAGAATGGAAATCACAAGATCATTACAAAATAGGTATTCCAAATATAAGATACAAAGCAACAGATGACATTATCAAAACTGCCTACAGGAAGAAAGTCTTAAAGCAACATCCTGACAAACGTAAAGCGCTAGGGGAAGAAATCAAAACAGATGATGACTATTTTACCTGTATAACAAGGGTTTATGAAACTCTAGGAAATATAAGTAGGAAAAGAGCGTACGATTCTGTTGATCCACAATTCGACAATGATCTACCTTGTACTAGTGATATAAAAAAAGACTTTTATAAAGCGTTTACGTATTATTTTCACTTAAACTCCCGATGGTCTGAAAAAACACGGGTGCCCAAATTAGGAACTGAAAATTCGACAAAGGAAGAGGTGGAACACTTTTATTCGTTTTGGTATGATTTTAAATCATGGAGGGAATATTCCTATGAAGACGAAGAGGATAAAGATAAATGTCAAGATCGTGATGAGAGAAGGTATGTGGATAAGTTAAAAAAAGCTGAGAGATTAAGAAAGAAAAAAGAAGAAATAAAATTGATATGTGGAGAAGAAAAGGAGAAGGAACTGCGTGGAATATTGAGGGAATGTGAAAATTTAATAAATGAAGAAAACAGAGTAGCCAAAAAGTATGAAAATTCATTTGAGACTAAAGACTTAGGAAATTTTCGATCGAAAACTTACCATATCCCATCTAAGTACAGACACTGGGAAAAAGAAAGCAATTGTTTTTCAGGTGGGACTCAATATTTTGACACAATAGAAAAGTGTTGTTGTCGAGAGAAAATCATTTTTTTGTTGCACTTATTTATACTGATTTTATCTCAAAACAAGGCGGGGATGTTATTGTGTTTTAATTTATCAATCAAAGGCAAAATGAAAATTAAATTAAAATTTTTTTAAATAACGAGGGCACATACATTTAATACACCCTGTATATTGAGCTGTAAATATTTATTAGAATTTAGTTTGGATGTCAGTGGATTTCTTTTTTTAATGAGCTTTCTGATGAACCATTAAAGACTTTTGTGAATAATTAAAGTGAAAAGGACGATGTATTTAGATTTAAAATGGAAATAGATTGTTTATTACGAGAACCATAGAATCCACAGGTAGATGTAATTATCACTTTCTAGAAAAGGCGGTTTAAAAGAAAGTTTGGAATTTTAATATTTGTTTCAACCCGAGTAAATATTGTAGGGTTCTCCGAAAGTAATTAGGATGGTCGGAATAATTTTGAAAATGACTGTTTGTTTGTCGAATGGAAAAGATTGTTTCTGATTCTTGGCAAGTTGGAAGGGGAAAAGTGGTTTGAATGATTGAGAGAGTTTGAAAAAGAAGTCATTATGTTTTTGGCATCGCTGAAGAGCAGTTCGACGTTTTCGTGGATAGATAGTTAGCAAATACCAGTGGCTGTTTGATAGTGGAGAATAGTGTTGAAAAGTGAAACGAGAGACAGATCAAATTGAGACGAAATACCTCTTTGATTCTGTATTATTGTGAGAAGGAGAGCAGAGAATTTTTGGAGTTTTGTTTGAATCGAATACGTGTCAAAAGAGGCCCGGCTTGTTGGAGAATTGGTGCTGGTATGCTGATAGTTTTGAAGCTGGAGAACGGAGAGGGCTTTGATGAGTAGCCTTTAACATAGTCAACGAGGGAGAGCTGTTTTTGGGTCACGAGAAGACATCAGAGTGATTGAAGCAAAAGGTCAGTCAATTTATGTGAAAGAGATTTTTATGTTCGGAAACTAAATTTTTGAGTAAAAAGCATATGAATTAAAATTCCAATATTTCAAAAAGTAAATAGTAAATATAGGTAATCTTGCGAATACATAAATTTGTTTTGTTTAGTTTGTTTTACCAAAGTCATCGGGAACAAACCGATAAATTGGTTTTTTTAACTATAATAAATTTAAGTGGCAAAAATTTCATTCGGACATCTGTGTCCACAGGTTCTAGATTTGAGAGATTTTAGAGTATTGATTTTGATAAATAAAAGACAATTCTGTATGTTTATTTTAATATTTTGCTTTATTTCTTTTCCCTATTTTATCCCGATTAGGATCAACTAAGAGATACTGAACCCACGAGAGAAGATAAGTATAACGTGAGATAATTTAGATTTTTTTTAATAGTATAAAAAGGCACCCTGAGATTTTTTATTCATTTTTATGTATGATTTGCGACAATTAAATAATTAATCAAATAAATAATAATTAATACAAAATTAATAAGAAGCAGATCATAACAATATATACTTATTTGAACAGTTTTAAAAGATAATTCGTGGTAAGTTTTGCTTCAACACATTTTGTTTGACAAAAATAATTGCGTTTGTATTGTGCATGTTACCATGGAAACCGCGATCATATATGGAAAACCAGCGGAGAACCCGTGAGAAATATATTTCTCACAGCAATGGCCGACTTTTCTAACTGCGTGAAAAATGTTTCATTTTGAATATAGGTATGTAATTAGTGAGAGAAGTGGCACATTGTATAGCATCCATAGAAAAAATATATTTTTTCTTCAAACGTCAAATAATGATGACATTACTTATCTAACTTGATCCTGTCAAAGTTTGATGTCTCCGCCGGCAGCAGTTTTTTTTTCCCATTTCTTTACGGCGGAGGGAAAAATGTTGTCATGGCAACAATATGAAACATGTCACAAAGCAACAATACAAATGTCATTAACAACAATTAAACATCGTTTTTATTTATAGTAATATTAAAAGTACAATTAGTTAATGAGGCATTTTCAAAATTGAAACCGTGCAAAAATGTTCCCGACTCTTGATACGCATTGGTAATTGTTGATGATACTGATGGTCGAGCACAACTTTCAGCAATCATTCCCGATGTTGGCGAATCATGAGGGTTTAAAATTTTTTGAGCATTATCGTTCTTATTTCTTATTGAATCCTCTATATATCCTTCGGCAACCGTGCTTGATTTCCAGCCTCCATGTCGTTTGAGGCATTCTAGATTTCCGCCTCCATCAATTAAAAGTGTTGCTGAAGTTCGTCGTAAAGAGTGACCCGTGTATGCGCTTGCATCGTTTAAATTTAAATAACTAGCTACTTTTTGGGCTACTGCGCTGATCGAATGTATTCCCATGACGCTTCGGTAACACTTTCCATTTTGGTACTTGATAAAAAATCGGTTTTCTGTGAAATTTTCAGGCCGCAGTGATGCATACTTTTTATACAGTTTAATGTAGTTTTGACCAATTATCGTAAAAGATCTAATTTGTCGTGTTTTACTGTATGGGATTTTGATAATTATTACATTTTCTTTATCCTCAATGTCCACAGTCTTCATTTTTACCATTTCGTCGCATCGACAGGCGCCGGTAACCCCAATTAACAAAACAATCTGAAATATTTTTATAATTTAGTAGAGTATACTACATGCTTTGCAATATAATTTTTTTACCTTTAATCCTAAATACAACTTATCTGGCGCTTCAAACAAAAATTTATCAAACTCGTCTTTAGTGAAAACTTTAGACTTCTTTGCAGTATATCCTTCGCTTGTCTTTTTCAGAAAGGCACGTAACTTTAAAAATTTGCTTATATCCACATTTTTTCTAATAACTAACTCGGATTTTATCATAGAGTATCGTGACCACATTGTAGAAGATTTCCATTTATTTTCATTTTCCATTATATTAAAATATACCAGTAAAACGTCTTCGGTAACTTGCCGTACTCCTCTTGTATCCAGAGGCGGCTCTAGCCCATGTAGCGCCCGTGTGCAGTCGATGCCCTGGCGCCCTTTGGTAGACGCGCAGTCAAAATGGAATAGTTGGATAGATACCTACCTAGTACTAGTACATAGGGTATTAGAGGGTATTCGGTACGCTTATAATGTAAATAAAAATCCAGATGCAAATAGTGCAATATTGAATGATGTCGGGAGCCAAAAGTTATTCACGGCGTCAGAACAACCTACCCAAATCTGTTAAAAATATTTAATTAAAATTTAACTTTTTTTATCTATGAGGTAAGTTTAAAAATTAGTTAAATAAATTAGACAGGTTTGAATATACGAGTAAATAGAACTTTTAGAAAGGAATTGGTTATATGAATAAAAAAAAAACAACTTTGTGCTTATTTGAAAAAATAATAATTTATTAAAGAATTTCAGGACGCACATATAGACCAGTAAGGATCTGTGAAAAAACGTCTATTTTTGGATGTGCGAGGTGGCATTCGGATTTTTGCAGATAAAGTTAGGTGACACCTTCAGTAATAATAATTGACTTATGCTCCTTCTCAAATATGCCCGGAACATTAATAAAAAAATTAAAATATTTATAAATTTCGAAAAACGTCGATTTGTTTCTGCTTTCTTTGCTTATAACTTTAAAACGATTCGTTTTGGAACAAGGTCGTAGAGAAATAAAATAAAGATAATTGAATTTTGTATGATATACGATTGGTCAAAAATGTCTTAACGTATTACCTTTTCTGCAATATAGCAATAAATACAAAATAAGGAGGCAAAATACGCCTGTTGTTATTCAATGTTTTTAACCACTTTGGTGGCACTTAGAACCTTAATAATTTGCTTATGAAATTCTTTGTAACATACTTAAACCGTGTACCAAATTTCATTAAAATCAACCTAATTGATTTTGCATAATAAATTTGCAATCTAAATGTTTTTAAAAAGGTTCAAATATTTTAAAATTTTTCTGAACAAAAAGTAGACCATTTAGAAGTTGGCTAATTTTTTTACATATATAGAGGTGCTCTACCTATCTAATACACTTTACAGAATTAAAATCGGATTATTTAAGGGGCCTCAGCAACTTATAAACAATTTTTTGGCTTATAAAAAAATAGCTTTGTTTAATAATAAAAAAATTAATTTTTAGCAATGCAATTAATTAAAACCGGTATAATTTGACTTAAACTTTCAAATGCTGTCAGCAGAATTGCTATTTTATTTTTAATCAAAAGTTATTCGCGTTCAAAAATTGCAATTTTTCGATTTTTTGAAAGTTCCACTGCGTTTATCTCGAAAACTGTGCATCCTATGAAAAAACTTGTAAGAAGATTTTTTGCTTAGAATTGCCCAAGAAATACAAAAAAATATATTATTTTGCGAAAAATCGATGTTATGTAATTCCTTAAGTTCTTTGTTTATAACAATCTTATCGACATCCAGATCAACTGTTATCCAAAAAAAATCGTGTTCTAAAAATACATAAAAATCTTGGGTAAGTCCATCTAAATAAAGGAGCCCGTAGCACACCCTCCTGGCCACAGCACTAATTTGTTTATAAGCCAAAAAATTATTTATAACTTTAAAACATTGCTAAGGCTGCTTAAATAATCCGATTTCAATTCTGTAGTGTATTAGATAGGTGGAGTGCTTCTTTATGTGTCAAAAAATTAACAAATCTTTGTATGTTCTAGTTTTTGTTGTGCAAGATTTTAAAAATTTCAATTTTTTAAAAAACGTTTAGATTGCAAAATTATTATTCAAAATCTAGTAAGTCAATTTTAATGAAATTTGGTGTACGGTTTTAGCACATTACAAAAATTTTCTAAGCGATTTAGGAAGGTTCCAAGTGTAACCTAAGTGATGGAAAATCATTGAATAAAGACAGACTTGTTTTGTCCCCTTATTTTATATTTATTGCTATTCTGCAGCTAGGGTGATAAATTAAGATATTTTTAACCAATCGTATCTGATAGAAAATTTAATTATCTTTGTTTTATTCCTATACGACTTTGTTCCAAAATGAATCGTTTTAAAGTGATAAGCAAAAAAATTAGAAAAAAAAACGAAATTTTTTGAAATTTTTAAATATTTTATTTTTCTTATTAATGTTCCGGGCATATTTGAGAAGGAGCATAGATCAATTATTATTATTAACGAAGTTGTCACCTAACTTTATCGGCAAAAATCTGAATGCCACCTCTCACATCCACCTAAAAACAGATCCTTACTGGTCTAATACTACAACAAATAATTATAAAAAAGATACTTATCGTACTTCTGCATTAGCAAAATCTTAAATAGTATCACTTACTTAAATTTTTAGTCCCAAGCAATTTGATCTTTATAGGTTCCATAACCGATTTCGGAATCATTGTCGGTATGTCTTCAAACGAATCAAAAGATTGCCGCCCGTCCACGGACGCACAACCAGGCGGGCGGCAATCTATAAATCGCGCTTAAGTGCCAATGTAATTTTTCATTAATCGTTTTAAAGCATATTTTATGTTAAAACCAACTAAAGGAGCCGCTTTTTGACGCTCGGCGCCCCCGACATCCTGGCGCCCGTGTGCACCGCACACCCTGCACAATAGGTAAAGCCGCCTCTGCTTGTATCGCACCACTCTTGGAAGTGCTTGTACGCTAACCGATACTTTATTCCGGACTTGGAGGGCCCCAAACGTGCTACTGCATTATTAGCCGCGGACTCAATTTCGTTTAGGTTTTCCATTTTCGCACTAAATTTGCGCTTGCGGTTGCAACAACAATAAGCTGTCTTTAATAATTGCAA
This sequence comes from Diabrotica virgifera virgifera, assembly GCF_917563875.1. NCBI lineage: Eukaryota > Metazoa > Arthropoda > Insecta > Coleoptera > Chrysomelidae > Diabrotica > Diabrotica virgifera. The sequence goes on along the minus strand of NC_065443.1, from coordinate 13,047,661 downwards.
ACAACTGTCAAACAACTGTAACCAGGGAGACGCAAATCCCACCGACGACTTAATTATTTTAATTTCTAACATCTAGACGACTTTGATAGTTGTCACAGTTAATTTCGAGTAAAAATAGCTTATGAATTGTACTATTTATGGTTGAAAATTGCTACGTTTGAAGAAAAAATAGTATACTTTATTCGGCAAAGAAGCGACTTTTCTTGACTTGCCCTCTATTACGCGCCTCACTTCGTTCGGCGCGTAATATCGGGCGCGTCAAGAAAAGTCATGCTTCTCCGCCTCATAAAGTAATATACTATTACAGTTGGTTTTCTATTAAAAATCTCAATTTCTGTACCGATTTTAGATCACTATATCGTCGCAGTCAAACAAAATTTCTTAATTAACTAGACGAATAGAGAGAGATCGACACATCCCTCGGTCTTCCAGTTTTCTTATCCTTATCACCCTCCGCCTCGTTCGCACTAAAGAGAGTCAATTTCCATATCCTTGGGCTCCGTCGGTAATGGGACACTAATTGATCTCTGATTGTCCCGCGACCTTGCCGGCCTCGCTTTCTGTTATTCTTGGACAATATAGTGGGGACAGATTCACTCACTTATTGGCTCAAATCTGGGCACCGCCTCCTTCGACTCTCGCTCGGATACTATTCAGCTCGCGACCGCGGAAGGTTTAAAGTCCTTTTCACTGTTCTGCTGCCGAGTAGTCTATAGCAATAAGGGTTATAGTCCGGGAGATTACTTATTCACTGTAAGCAATTTTAATAACCGACTCATCAAACTGAACAATCTGATTTCAACACACCTTTTTGCGCTCGATTTCTAAGGAATATAGTCCAAAGTACATCGTCCTTTTTTAAAAATGATTACAAAAGTCTTAAAAATGGTTTTTTTGCACGATTGATCATTTTTGACTGTTTACCGTGACAGATTTTACGTCAGTAGGTGACATTTACTAGCAACTCGACGGTAAGTAATCCAACTCGACGGTAAGTACTCCAACTCGACGGTAAGTAATTCACTTACCGTCGAGTTAAAAAATCTCTTAATTTTAATTTATTTTTTGAAAGAATAAAGAAAACTAACGAATTATTTATTAATATTGAAACTTATGGTACAATTTGTTAAATTATTTAATGAAATCCCACTTGTTTCGGCTGTGGTTTCACTTCTAACAGAAACTCCTGCAGAATCGCATACATTAGTAGTATTACTAGTATTGCACAATATTTTTTCGGCAAAATCTATTTTATTTTGAAGAGAATCTTCTACATAGCTTTTTGCCACTGTCGATGAACGCCAACCTCCATGACGCTTTAATCCGAGGACATCAACACCTTTATTAGCCAAAAGCGTTGCTGATGTCCTCCTGAACGAATTCCAGTATAGTTCTCGGGATTAGGCAAATTTAAGAATTTGGCAATTTGAGAAGGCCAGCCCCCGATTGTCCATTTCCCTATTACTTGAGCACAACATTTTCCTTTGGCGTATCTTAAGAACAAATGATTTGATTTTACTTGTAATGGACGAAGTTTTATATACTTTTGCAGAATTTCTAAATATGGAATTTTATCGTCTGGTTTATTAACGACTGTAAAAGTACGCTGGATGTTCGTTTTTGTATTGGGTACTTTTACAATCATTAAACCATCGGTTTGTTGGATGTCATTCATAGTAATATTATATAATTCTTCTCTTCTACAGGCACCAGATATTCCCAATATCATTGCGACCTACAAATTATGAAAAAATCTTCATTAGAGTATTTCTTTTACCCAAACTAGCTTATATTACCTTGTGAACTAGAAATTCTTCATCCGGTGCTTCCATCAGAAATTTTTCAAATTGCTCTCGTGTAAAAATGCTCGCTTTCTTAGGCCTATAGCCAACATTTTTTCTCTTCAAATACGCGATCAAAGTTGAAAACTTGGAAATATCAATGCCATCATAAAGAAAAACGGTGGATTTAATCATTGAATATTCTGCCCAGAGGCTTCCAGGAGCTTTCAACTGCATATGTCTTTGAACGAAATATGCCAATAGAGTCTTTTCTTCGATTCTTAAATTCTTGTCTTCGCACCATTTTTTAAAACTTTGGTAGGTATTTTGATAACGGATTTTGGATTTTTCGGGAATAATTGCGGAACACCCTTCTTCTCAAGCCCGTTCAATTTCTTCAAATTCACTTTCGCTCATATTTTAATTTATAATAATCAAAATTGTACTTAAAATTATTGACAACTAAATAAAAACTCAATTCTCCATTGTTGTTATGCACCCTAGTTACTACCTAACAACCAAAGTATCTATCTTGATAAAATGAATGAAACTAGTCAATATGACGAAAATGTTTAATTTTATAATTTATAATGGTATCAATCGTGCAAAAAACATTATAAGCATGTCGAACGTTAAGGGTAACTGATCTCAGACAATAATTGGAGTCGTCGATCCGCTCCTCCTCCAAACAATTGTCTTCGATCGGTATAAAACCCTTACCGTTCTCCATACTTAATATACTATAATTGCGTCGTTTGAGTGAGTTGATCACTTTCTGAAAAATTTTAGAGTGTAGATTGGACGTGTTTCCGCACGCCCCACGCCTAAACTTGTAGCTCTAGCGCGGTTATGTTTTGTTATTGCAAAACTATAATTTTTAGTTTTAATCTAAAATTATATGTTAAAATAATAGTTATTTATGTACCAAGTCAGTAAAGTTACTCTTTATCGAACGAGTCTGATATTATGAGCAGAGCGAGCATAACGAGCGAGGCGAATAACAGACGAGTTCGATAAAGAATCTTTACTGACGTGGTGCATACAAAATTTTATCGCATTTGATATTGGTTTTAACACTTAGGTACTTACAATTTAGATACAATTGACGAACTTTTTAAATTTTAAACGTCATAATAATTTCATGGCAGTGATGACAGATAACTTTTGCAAGATGGCTGCTTTCGATTTTTAATCGATAGTTATCAATATTAAATAATTACTAAATCGGTAAAGTTTTAATTTATTTTATATGAATATAATTGCAAAATACTACATAATTTCACTTTTTGACATATATTTAATTAATAATATCGCAAATGGTGTACAATATTTTTTAATAACTAAAGTAAATACGGGGCCGGCGATAACGGGCCTGCAAGGGATGCACTGCAGGCGGGCGCCCCTGTTTGGGGAGCGCCAGAATGTACTTTTTTCTGCTTGTGTTATGCAAAATACTTAAATAGAAAAATTAATTTTTTAGATGTGATTTAAATTCGTCATAATACCCTAATCTGTGTTTGTTTATTTTTGCATATCACACATGTAAAATATACAAAAATATGCAAGGCCGCATATAATTCTTACTATTAGGTAGTATTATAATTTATTGGTCAAAGATATTATATTTCAACCAAACAACTTTGCTCTTAATGAGAATTGCTTTGTTTATTTTCTTCAAATTCCTTGCAAGTTGTTAGTTTTGTATCAGCAGTTATGAGAGGAAATGAATGATTTCTAGTAAAATAAACAAGATTGCGATACTGTTTTCTTGCCGCCTGTCTAATTTAAGTTTAAGTATTATGTACCTATTAATAGGTACCAAGTTCAATTAATATAAAATTATATTTGTTAAGTACTCAGCATACTATTAATAAATTACGGGTTCACATTACTGCAGAAGCATAATCTTGAGGTTTTAAAGTTATTATTTTTATTTAGTTAAAAATAACAGTGGATTCAAAAAAATATCTGGGGTACAAATCGAAAAAGAAAAGCCGAAAAAGAAGAAATGACAAAAAAAAACAATCTTAGTTCTCTTAGCCAATTTCTTAAAAAAGTTAAAGTGAAGTTGTTTTGTCAGATGATGGGCCCAATAAAACTGTAACCGAACTTTATTTTTCGTGGATATTTGCGGATAGCGGGACACCGAGTTTAGTCGGTGCCTCGTTGCCCGGAACACACATTTTTAGAACACAAGTCCAAAATTAAGCCATTAATGGGGAGAAAAGCTCTTCTAGCTACCCCTAAAATCAGGTGGTATAACCACATAACCGTTCAGTACAAAGCATTCGTTATGTACTGCGATGGGGAGGGGTGGTGGTATAGCTTGGGGGGTCAGATAGATACCACTCCAGGTTATGGGCGGTCAGATAGGTACCACTCCAGGTTACGCAGTTTAACCGGTTTGATCTTCAGACATGTGGGTCTCACTTCACTGTTCCATTAGAACACACATAATGTCCCTGAGGCTGGGGTTGTACGAGTATATGTGTGTATGTTTGTGTGTGGGGGGGGGGGGGGGTGGGGCGCCAGTGCTAGTGTTGCAGGCGGGCACCTTATACCCTAGCGCCGGCACTGAGTAAATAAATTGTAAGATAACTCAAATAAATAATCGATAATCGATTACTGCCATCGACCACTTACATTTAATCTCGATTAATCGCGGCAGGTAAAGTAAAATTCTTCTTTCAGTACAATAAAGTGTTACTTTACTGCCGCAAATTAGGGCAAATGAGTACAATATAATGAATGACTTTAGTGACGGTTGGCGATAAAATAAATTATTTTTGTCGGACAAAAAAGAGCGCGGTACAGTTTTGTTAAGTATTACAAAACTCTTACTTAATTTTCAATTGAAAATATTTATAATTAATTAGATATCTACTTACTAAAAATTGTCCATCACTTGTCCGACAAATTTACAGCCTCGTTTCGTTAGTCCGACAACGTAAATATGTTAATTATGGCAGGTTATGTTTTGCGATTACAAAAGTCATAATTTTAATTTTTAGGGTGACTTCAAATCCCAGCTTGGTAAGACATTTTTCTTTATTAAAAATTTAATAAACAAAATAATTTCTATCCTTGTGGTATCGGTAGATATTCACCGCAGGTACAGCAGACGTACACTGCACAAAAGGTAGGTACACTATAATCTGATTGTGAAATCAACTGTACCATGCCAATGGAAAAAAATTGCATGCCACAAGAAAATAGTTTTAAGGGAGCGTTCAAGTATTACGTAACGCGATTTTTGAAGATTTTTGACCCCCCCACCCCTCCTACGTAACGCATTGTAATGGGCGTTTAACTATTACGTAACGCAATTTTTGAAGATTTTTGACCCCCCCCCCCCAACCTGCGTTACGTAATACTTGAACGGTCCCTAAAAAACTTACAAATTTAATATATTCACAGATAATACTTTGTCAATACCACATGCCACATTTTTTAATACATAAGTACTTAGGTATATGGCAACCATGATTATGTTTCCTCTATGTTTTAATCTCAAAGAAGGATGCTGGATATGAGATTCAGGTGTAATCAACAAATATCAACAGATAGATCTAATTACCAATCTATATCTAATTACCAATCAAATCTCAACTTCAATATTAAAAAGGGAATCATTAAATATTTATCTGATACTTGATACAGATACAGCCAAAATTATTTGTTCTAACGAAAATTGGTTATCCCTTATAGTTTATATAAGGAATTTTTCATAATAGACCGAATGGAATAGAACAACTTAGAACGGGATCCTATAACATTCACAAGAAATAATACGAGGAAAATAATATAAGCACCATGCACCATACATAAAAGGATTATTGAAATAACTTAAAACGATAGGAACTAAATTTAACATTTCAACAACAATCAAAACAATAAACACATTCAGACCTAATAATGGAAAAGAAAGAACAAATAGGTAATTGTATTTATAAAATACCTTAAGCATGCGAACATTTTTATTTAGGTGAAACATCAAGACCAATAATAAAGAATTTGATAAATCTCAAATCAAAAATTAACATAGGTAAAGTTCAATGGAAAGATTCAATTAAGTATATTCTTGAAAGAAACATATGGTAAAAAGAAAACAATCGAAGAAGCGATTCTAATATTATGTTAAATGAAACCAATTGCGTCACAAATCTCTCGGCAGAATGCAGTAGGATCTGATTACCCATATTAAAAGAGGAAATTAATGGAAAGAAAATACCACTATTGAAACAGTCTCAAATTCATCGCCTTATAAATGAACCAGTCCGTCCCTGTAGTGACGAATGAATTAGATGGAGTGTTATACTGCGGAAATTTTCTTTTAATATATCCCACGATATGTGATGATAATATATTTTTCGTTTGCCGTCCAAATACCCAGAAAGAATACGCTGTGTGTGTTTCGGTATCAAAAGAATTTAATGACTTTCTGAGACATAAATACTGGGAAATATTTATGTTACAGTTGAAATGTTGATATAATAAATTCTTTAAGCATTGATAAAATCATCGAGTGCTTGATTTCTCAAAAATGACCGTTATAATTGACTCAGCGATTTCGATGAGAAACAGAGATCTGTTTATGGAAAATAAGCTTTTTTCTATTGGCTAAGAAGAAGAGTCATAGCATCTGTGGGATGTTCTGATTATCATTTTCTCGCTATCTTATTGGCAGAAAAATGTTAGGGTAATTATTATTGGACAAAAGTATTCGATGGTTGCCAGAATGGGAGGTGAATTCTGTTGCTAGAGAGAAGAAATTCTTGTCCGGAATGAGGACAGGAGAGCAATTAAGTTTCAGCGGACATGCAGTAAACAAGTCCAATTTTTGTTGTCTGTGCCAAAATTAGGCTCAGATGGAATCTTGAGAGATTCTGAGTGCAAGTCGCAAGTGCGATGTGTTTGTTGTAGATACCATACCGGTATATATTTTTTGTGTTGTTGTTCCGTTAAAATAAATGGAATAGTGTTTATAGTAGTGGCGTTTAGTATGCCTTTTGCAAGAAGAAAATAACTCAATTTTCGCGGGACGTAGTTCCTGATCTTTTAACTAATAACCAATAGTCTAAACAAATTTGTTTTATCATCAAGTTGATGAAAAGTGTTACTAATAATCAAAATAAGCAGTTACTTTTTTTAAATATCAAACAAGACTACAGGGCCCCCGTAAGAGTCACAGGCGCCTGTGTACAAAAAAAAAGATTTTGGCGCCCCTTAAGTCCTTTTGGATCATATTTTTTTTTATTTTTTTTACGGTAGGTAGGTAAATACTTGTAATAAAGCAAAAAACTGAACTTTAGAAGTAATATTCATAGTCCATTCACCCACGGTCAAATATTGCAAAACCTCCGAATTTTAAAGAACCGCTTGGATTGACATGAAATTTGGTATACTTCACATAGCTAACATGTCAAAGAAAAAAAATGCTATTGTGTTGATGTGTGCATTTGACCTGGATGTGAATTTCACCCCCCCCCTTCTCGGGGGCGAAAAAACATTTTTCAACAAAAAAAACAGGTTTTTAGATGGTTTTTCGCAAATAACTCAAAAAGTAATTATTTATATAGTTGGTTTTTTTTGGTAAAAAAATCGTTAAATCCCCCTGATTAACATCCCTACTGAAATTAATCGTTACCGCTATACCACAAGTTAATTTACTTATGTATTGTTTATTTGATCTGAAGTTTTATAGGTTTAAAGTGCAAGCCACTAATCACGAGTGTATGCAAATTTTGAACAGCCTTATCTTAACAAATTTTTGTCTTACGGCAAAACAAAAAATCCAATATGTATGTATATTCAGAAAAGCAAAACCTACATTTTTTACTGCTTGAGATTTTTGGTATCACTAATAATTTTTAAATTATCTTTGAAAAAAAAAAAAAGAATTTAAAAAAAATTACTTTAAAACCAAATCTCTTCAAAAATAGGTAGGGCAGAGGCACCACTTATGGCCACTTTAAGAACTTTCTTTATTATTTTTCTCTTGAGAAACATGAAGGATTCGAATAAAATCTTTCCGCTCAATGCTATTTTTACTTTCGAATTAGCTCTACTAGGAAATCAAATGATCATAAAGATTCAATTTAGAATGAAAATATTATATCGTTTAATATTTTAAACAACAAAAATCCCCACTTTTGGCCATGTGTTTCTACATTTGGCCATACAGTTTCCCCACTTTTAGCCACCCCAAAAATAGGTACAAATAAAGATATAAGTTGATATTTATATATTTAAATATTTATTGAACTACAAAAATAGGTAAAACAAAATAAATTTCTGGTAATACAAATAGGTAAAAATTATTGAAAAATGTTGTAAATAGTGTTTATGATTTTATATTTGTTCATAAATGTTTAGTTTTCCTGGAAAAATAGTCTTAAATTTTCTTCCTTATTCCTGGACAATGGGATCGGGTAGTTTTCCTAAAATATCGTTTTTATCTATACTGCAAACATTATTTTCTATAGGACAAAACACAGTTTTCTCTTCATTAGCACTTTTGAAACATTGTATCTCATACTCTTCTGATGAAAGGACATCTATAATTTTGGGCAACATATTTATATGTTGTCGTCGATCTTTTACCCAGTTGCTTAAATCTTGCAAGCACAAAGTCTCCCAATTTGAGATCATCGGTATCAAACATTTCAATATTTTCTTGTTCTGGTTCCACGAAGTCAACATCGTCTTCACTGCTACCAGTTTCCTCCCAGTCTTCATGTTCTTCCGAAGAAGAGTCTGAATATAGATCTTTAGAGACTCCTTTAGGTAGGGTACAAAAACGTTCGAAAAATACTCAAAAAACATTCTGCTGTCATCCAGCCTCTTTGACTTTTCCCTAAACCTTAACCTTTAGGAGCTGCTTTACACATAGCAGACGGGATCCGGTCATATTTAAAAATTGTTAAAGGTGGAGCGAATTTTCCTTCTGCATTAACTGTGAAAAGAGTAGTTACAATTTCCTTATCTGACGAAGTTCGTTCATCGTAGATGTGTTTTCCTCGCGGTCCAATTACAGTACCACTTTTTGGGGCTAAACAGAAATATGTTTCATCCATATTATAAATCCTTTTTGGATAATCTAATATACTGGTAGCACTCATATCACTTAAATTCATACAAACCTCGTCGAACCATTTACCTATTTTCTCTTCAGTTACTGCACCTCTACCACCGTGATTGTATTCTGCTTTCTTCTGGGAAAGTTGCTTGTACCTATTAAGGAAGCTGTAATACCATTTTCTTCCTGGTCGATCATTGGCAAAAGGAGTTTTAATATTTGCCTCTCGAACAAGTTTTTGTACTGAACTCAATAACCAATCTTTATCAATTGGAAACCCCATCTTCGCAGAAGTTAATGTCCATTCAACTAGGAGGTCTTCAGTCTCTTTTCCCAAGTGAGAGTCGAATTCACAGTGCACTGAATCTCTTGGAGACTTTCCGGATATTTTATTACGCAAAGTAGTTCTCGGAACTTTAAATTCACGACTGGCTGTGGGCACACGCATTCCTTCGGATATGCCATTTAATGCTAAATTTACTTTTGAAGGTGAGTACTGGAATTTAGGTATTTTTACTTTTTCTACTCTGCTCTTATTATTCTTCAGTGCGTTTGGCATTTTCACTAAAAGAAATAAAGTAGGTATACCTATGTAAACATGCTACATTAGTAGAAAAGTAAACTGGCCATAAGTGAATTTCGTTTACCTACTTGTGGCCAGCAGGTTGGCCATAAGTAGGTAAATAGTGATTTTTCGGTTTCCACTTATGGCCTCCGCCATTTTTTCAAATTTAATACTATTAATTATAATGAAAAATATATAATATCAAATAAAAAGGGTCTATTTACCTTATCTAGCACTTCCAGTGCAGAAAAAATATCATATAGTATTGTATTGAAAAGGATGATTTCAGATATGTTTCTTATGAAAATTCTTTAGTTAGCTTGGCACGTCCAACACACTACCACTCAAACATCAACAATAAAATAAACTGATCAGTTATGTAGGTTTCTGTCACTGTTCCCACTTCCTATAGAATTATTTGAAGTTTTAGCAGCTTCAAGGTTATTGGTTGATGGACGCCATGCTTATTATCTTACAAATCACAGCGATATGGCCATAGGCGGGGTAGTGGCCATAAGTAGTGCCTCTGCCCTACTTTGAACCCATGAAACTTACAGATTATAAAATGTAAACAATACATAATATAAAATAAATGATAAAGCGGTAACGATTAGGTATTTTCATTTAAGATGAGAATTATGGAGTGAGTTTTACGATTTTTTTACCAAAAAAATAAGGGGCGTTTATGTTGAGCGTAATTTACTTACTTCTGATGCTAGAAATTTTTTTAAAAAACAAAATTAAAGCTCTTTTTAAACACTGTAAAGAAGTTGTAATGAGTTTTCCCCGAAAAGTGTTTCATTTTTTGGTTATTTCCCGTTGAAATATTCGATTTGGAATTTGACGAATAAGGACCTACTTTTCATTAGCTACAAATCTGCTTCAACTGGGTTTACAGACTTCATAAATATACCCCATTTTTTTCACTTCTTTGTAAGTTATATTTTTGCTAAGATAATTTTTTGGATAAAATACTTACTTTTTGAGTTATTTGCGAAAAAATGTCTAAAACGTGGTTTTTTGTTGAGGAAGGAACACATTTACTCGTAAATAACTCATATTAATATACGCGCAAATAAAGTATTGACTTTGAAACTGTGAACTAACTCTATGGAACCAAAGTTGCTTAGGAAGTCAGTTTATCCAATTCCGGACATATTTTGAACGTATGTTTTTTCACCCCCAAGAAGGGGTGAAACTCACCCCCAAGGAAAAAAGCAGACATCGGCAAAATACACTTTTTTCTTTGGCGTGTTATAGTCCGTTCGCTAAACTCAGACTCAACTGGCTAGTGATTTAAGCTAGTAATTTTGCCAATTTGATAAAATTGTCAAAAAAATAATTACTAAATAGTTAATAATTACTAAATATTTAGTAATTTTGCAAATTTTGTCAAAATTGGCAAAAAACAAAAAAGTTACGTACTAAAATCATTAGCCATTTGCGTCTGAGTTTAGCGAACCGACTATAGCTATATGTATGCCAAATTTCATGTCAAAAACCGTGAATAAATGGACTATTATTTGTATGCTAAACTAAAATACTAAAATAAAATCATGATAAAATAAATTAAAATGCCTGACTTCTGTCTGACATTTTCTCCCACAAAGGAATCGGCAATAACTGGATGATGTACTAATAAAATTTCGTGTGGATGTATACCTTCTTCTTCTTTAAGTGCCTTGTCCGTATTCAGACGTTGGTCGACATCAGGTTTGTCTGCGCAGTAAACAAAATAACCCATGGAACACACGATATACAGACACAGAACGCATGGAACGTATTATTTTATAGTAACGTGATCGTTACATGACAGTTCTTCGTTGTGTTGGAATAAACCTGTTTACTTTTACTAAGTCCCTAAAAGTTAAAAAAGTCCCTAAAACCTTTCTCTATCTGCTGCTCCGCGAAATAATTTTTCTACTGTGGTCACCATTTTTAATTTTTCACCATTGTTTAATTTTACGCAACCACGAAAGTTTCTTTCGACCAATCCTTCACTTTCCATCCACGTTTCCTTGCATTATAAGGCGAAGTACATGGTATTATGTCCTCTAATTATAGTTTTTCTCCTCTTTTCTCCTATTTATACCTAATCCTATTTAATTTCTCAACTTTTATTTTAAAATTAAGTTTTGTTCTTTTCCCAATTTTTTTGCAATTTTTGACCCCGGGTTTTGGCGCCCCTAAAGGAAGGAGCCCGTGTGCATTGCACACTTTGCACATATGGTAGCGGGGGCCCTGCAAGACTATGGAATTTCATCTTTCGTATAAGAAAGAACAAGTTGTGTAATAGTACTTACTTTAGATCCGAAATTGTAAAGTGTAAGTGAAGTTCGCCGTACCGCCTTACCAGAGCTCCAGCGAGCTATACCAAGTCCAGCAGCCCACAGAACAATCACCGCAGGTCATCAGGTATATGTAACAAACTGTTTATTTCTTTTTTCGAACTTTTGAAAACGCGAAATACTTAGTATGCTTATTCCTTTTCTACCAGTTCAGTTTTATTTTTTTTAACAATTGTCTATATAAATAAACTATGATTATGTTTCAAACTTATACTTATGTCTTTTTATTCTTTTTGCACCATATTATCTCTGATCCTTATTGTAATAGAACATACAGACTACCTCATATCCGGCGCAGTCCACTTAACTAAATTTTTGATTAAAAATAATTTACAAGATGATTTTTCTGAAATAATTTGAATTCTTCAATTACTTGTTACGTACCTACGATGCCAGTGACAACTGCAGAAACAGAACGATGTCTCTCTGCATTGAAACGTATTAAAACTTTCCTTAGAATAGGTATGGGCCAGGATCGATTAACTGCACTCGCAATATCTTCAATTAAAAAAAAATGATTCAAGAAATTCCAAATTTTCATTTTGGAATTGAAATTTCCAAATTTTTATTTGGTTTTCCAAAGGCGACTGACTTTCGTTTCAAAACTTGCTTGTAACATTTAAACACTAAATTATAATTTTAAGTCAATAAAATACATTATTTATTGTAATTTTTAATAAGGTCCTTTGATTTTTACAATTTGACGACACTCAAAAAATTTTACCTACGGAAATAGGGTCTCAAGGTCTTTTTATATCTTAATATTATGTGTGCACCCCTAATATTTTACACCAGGCGCCGACACTGACCATCGTCGATCGAGAAGAAACGGACACATGGACATGGTATTAGAAAACAATTCGAACCTGATATTACAGCGAATTGTCCAGACATATTATTGACAATATTTTAAATTCATCTACCTACTTTAATGTAAAATTAACTTAAATTAGATATCTATTGTAGTGATGTTGAAAAAGTAACTATTCGTTACAAAGTACTCGTTACTTGCGAATACCGAAAGTAACGATTACTATTCAGAGAAACAAATCGTTACTTTGATTACTCTGATTACTTCGTACCAATCGTTGATTACTTTGATTACTCTGATTACTTTGATTACTCTGATTACTTTGATTACTCTGATTACTTTGATTACTTTGATTACTCTGATTACTTTGATTACTCTGATTATTTCGATTACCCTGATTACTTTGATTACTCTGATTACTCTGATTACTTTGATTACTCTAATTACTTTGATTACTCTGATTACTTTGATTACTCTGATTACTCTGATTACTTTGATTACTCTGATTACTTTGATTACTCTGATTACTTCGTTACTTCGTACCAATCATTGAATACTTTGAATACTGTGATTACTCTGATTACTCCGTTTACTTTGATTACTCTGATTACTTCGTTACTTCATACCAATCGTATCAGATCGAGTATCGACAGAGCGAGTATCTACTTTGATTACTCTGATTACTTCGTTACTTCGTACCAATCGTATCAGAAGAGTGAGTAACGATTATTGTATCTACAACCATTACACTTGATTACTTTCATACTTTCTAGACTGACCGTAAAAATGTGGAAATGATAATGTTTTTACAGTATGTTCAATGATCAACAACTTTAATTTTGTATGCGTTGCATTGGTTTTATTAGAATTAGACCAGGGCATTTATCACTAAAAGCACCAGAATAAATTGATTTTTAAATAGAGCACCTAGAGACTTGCGACTTTTTGCGTTGTGTTCAGCATGAACTCAAGAAAAAGGTTACAATAGGAAAATGGGTAGGAATTAGAAATGCATAAGTGCATTTGAAAATGTATAAAATGCATCCAAAAGTGCATAAACATGTCAAAATCAGTATACGGTCAGATTTTGTTATTCGGGGGGTTTTTGGGGTCACTGAACATGGAATATGCAATCAGAACTGACCTCCGAAGTACCTCTGGTATCCAGGGTTATTCAAAGGTACGTCATCTAGAGTTTAGAGGGTTTTTGTCACTTAATTGATGCAAACAGATTACTCGAGGGTTTTTACGATCTTCTTTAAATGCCACCATCTCCGCTGCGGAGGTCGGCAATCATCATAGCTATTCGTATTTTAGAGACGGTTGCTCTGAAAAGTTCATTTGATGTACATCCTTACCACTCTCTCAGGTTGCGCAGCCATGATATTCTGCGTCTCCCTATGCTTCTCTTTCCTTGAATATTTCCCTCCATAAACAATTTAAGCAAGCTGTATCTCTCTCCCTCCACGTGACATATGTCCGAGATATTCCAATTTTCTTATTTTGATGGTATTTAGGATTTCCATCCCTTTATTCATCTTTCTCAGAACCTCTTTGTTTGTGACGTGTTCTGTCCACGATATTTTCAGAATTCTTCTGTACACCAACAGCTCGAATGATTCTAGTTTTTTCATTGATGCAGCATTCAAGGTCCAAGCTTCCATTCCATAAAGCAAAGTCGAGAAAACGTAGCACCTAGCCAAAGTAACTCTTAGCTCCAACTTCAAATCTCTTGTGCAGAGCACTTTTCGCATTTTGTTAAAATTTGCTCTAGCCTTTTCTATTCTGATTTTGATTTCCTGTAAGTAATCTCCTGTGGAGTTGATCATTGTTCCAAGGTATGCATATTGGTCGACTCGTTCGATATTGGATCCGTTTATGAAGAGATTTTCGTTATTTCTTTGAGTTTTCGATATTCTCATAAACTTTATCTTCTTGACATTTATTGTTAACCCGTATTCTTGTCCAAACTCCGATATTCTGGTCACTAGCCTCTGAAAATCCCCAATATTTTCAGCTAAGATGACAGTGTCATTCGCATATCTAATGTTGTTAATGGGAACACCGTTTACCTTTATTCCAGCTGTTGCACCCTCAAGAGCTTACTTCAAGATCTCTTCCGAGTAGGCATTAAAAAGAATTGGCGACAACATGCATCCCTGTCTCACTCCACTTCTGATTTCAATTTCCTCTGACAGCTGATCGTTAACACGTACTTTTGCTCAATGCTTATAGTATAAATTCGATATAATCCTGAGGTCATTTGTGGTCTATGTTCTTTGATTCCAGGACATGCATTAATTGTTAATGTCGTACTTTGTCAAATAATTTATTATAGTCAATAAAACACGCATATATATCTTGATTGACGTCCAGGCACCTTTGTATAAGTATGTTAAGTGAAAAAAGAGCTTCACGAGTTCCCAGGCCTTTGCGAAACCCAAATTGCGTATCATTAATGTATGTATATGTCCAGTTTATGATATATTTATAAACAGAAACATATATTCATAAACATATAAACAAGTGTACATGTACAACTATACGCTTTCAGTCGAAAGTACTACGGACCATAACAAATGCATCTTCTTGGTTTATATCAAACAGGGAAGTCCGAGACGATCCCAAGTAGGCACAGTTAAGGAAATAGTAAGTGAATACAGCAGCCGCTATTTGGTGAAATTGAAAAACCACCCAAACAATCTTGCACTAATCCTGATAGATAATAGTGAGCACTGAATAGAATAGAATATAATAGAATAGAAATATGCTTTATTGTCTTGAAAAAATTTAACAATTTTATAGACAAAGCTTACAAGAATCATAAATAAAAACAATAACAAATACAACATAATAAAGTCAAATAAAAATCAGTAACAATCTATTGCAAAATTAAAAAAAAATTGCAAATTGCGTAATCTACCTTAAGAAATTTAATAAGAAATTTAATAAGTTATTTAATAAGTTATGCTGCTGCATATGACACTCAAATATAGATTAAGATTCTACTTATACATAACAATACTGTAATTTCTTAGTTATTGGTTAAGAAACTCTGCTATTGAATAATATGGTCTTTCAGATAAATAGGCTTTAGTCATTTTACGGAACTTGGGGAAAGATGTTGCAGATTTAAGTTGTAGAGGGAGATGCTTGTATAGTTTTTTTGCAGAATATAATATAGATTTCTTTATTAACTCACTGGACGGGATCGGTAAATAGATGTCAAAAGTAGAATTTCTGGTGGAATAGTCATGTCTAGGTCTTTCTGGAAAAACATGTAGATGTTTACGAATTAAGCAAACAGTTTCTAAAATATATAAAGAAGGTAATGTTAGAATTCTGTGATCTTTGAAGTAGCTTCTGCAATGTGTTGTTCTTCTGAGGCCAAACAGATATCTGATTGCTCTTTTTTGCAATTTAAAAATAACATCGGATTGGGCAGCTGTACCAAAACACCAAAAAGGCAGACCATATCGAAGATGGGACTCGAACAATGAAAAGTATGTTATTTTGGAAGAGGCTAAATCCATTTCCTTAGAGACAGATCTTATTGCAAAGCAAGCTGAGGATAGTTTCTTGCTTAACACATCGATATGAAGGGACCATTTAAGGTTGCTATCTAAAAAAATACCAAGAAACTTTACAGAATCAACGATACTGATCTGGCTGTTATGAAGAGGTAAGGGTTGAAGAGTTCCTTTATAGGGTAATGCTACTGTTTTATCTACGTTAAAAGAGAGTAAATTAGAATCTGACCAGGATTTTATTGTGAGTAGATCAGAAGTTATAGTAGCATGAAGAGTTGCGATATTTGAGTTGCTCCAAGTGATACTGGTATCGTCAGCAAAAAGAAACACTTTTCCATCGATTTTTAAACTAGTGATGTCATTAATAAAGATAAGGAAAAGTAGAGGACCCAATACTGAACCTTGCGGTACCCCACATACAACATTTTTGAGACTAGAGTCTGTATCATTTGCTCTAACCAGTTGTTTCCTATTTTCCAAGTAAGATTGAAACCAGTTCAAAGAAATACCTCGAATTCCATAGAAATCTAGTTTTTTTATCAAAATGTCGTGATTTACACAATCAAAAGCTTTGGCATAATCACAAAAAACAGTGGCAGTGTGGAGATTATTGTTTAATGCTTGATAAACCTCATGTGGTACAGAAAACATGGCATCGGTGGCAACAGACTCGGAAACTGAAGAGCCACAAACCATTGGAGCTACCATATAGGTTCTTAGGTTCTAAGCGAAGTACTTAGTGTTAAAGGCACATTTCAATAATCTAAGAGACTATTGGAGTTATTGTTATCACTGGATAACAAATCCAAATTTATAGATAGATACATCCTTTTGTACAAACAAAAAAACATGTTTATAATTTTTATGTATGGATTCACTCACCATAGATAAAACCCTTATTCACCACCAACCCTTCTTCTATACCTCTATGTACGTTTAATTTAAAAATATTTACCTTATTCTGACTTCTCCAAAAATTAATAAATAAACGTCTATGAGGCAGTTAACGTGTTAAAATAGTTTAGTACCGAGAAATTGCGAGTCGTAAAGTTCCAGGAACTTCCTTGACACGTTCTTGTGTTGAGTTAAATATCTACTTTTATTTATGGTTACGCATTAACAAAAGTGGTTTTTGAAAATTCAAAAGCCCCTCATAAATTTCTATTACAACATATGGACTTACAACTGAGCGACAGGTCTAGTTGTGCCCGTTACAAAGGAAGTTGAAGTACTTTTTTGAATTAGTGTAGTGTGTGTGATAAAGTTATTTGTCTTGTCTTGTCAGTTGTGTATTATTCCGAATTTCGAGAAAAGTTGTAACGAATGAGTCATATGTCCCATATTATGGGAACCATATGTGTGCTTTTTGACCATCGAAATACAATGGACAAAAGGATAAAGGATTATTTTTTAATTTTCCACACTTGAGATAGTAGATTGAAAAAATCTACTAATTTAATAGTTGTAAAAATATATTTTTACTTCTTGTATTTCGATGGAGACTTTCTAATGTAACAAGTTCTTCTGTTACACAATTTTTTTAATTCAAAAACAATCAACAATTGAGCAGTGTTAGTTATATTGTTACTTTAATTAAGTAAGTGCCAATGAAAAGTACTTAAATTGTGAACAATTTTCTTTTAATTTAAGAAACATTGTTGTTGTAATAAACATTGATATAATTTCAATACATTGAACTGCTCTGCGTACAGACAATTTAAAATCTTCAAATTTTTAAAATTGTTTTGGTCAAATTGCGTTAAGGGGATGGGTACGAACTTTCGGTTTCAATGCTATTTAAATGGGATTCATTTTTTTCGAATCCTGAGAAAACTAATAAGTATTTTTGAAAAATTAAAACGCAGAATGAAATATTACGTTATTACCGAAGGCGAAGGTCCCTGTAAACTTCTATAATGTTTATTTTAATAAGTTACAGGGGCGAAAAAAAAAAGGAGAAAATTTGGTGTGATTTTTAATTTCAAATATCTCACCCAAAAGAAACTTTATATTCATTCTAAGGGACTTTCGGCTCTCGGCAATAAAGTAATCTTTCATTCTGCGTTTAAATTTTTCAAAAATAGGTACTTATTAGTTTTCTCAAGATTCGAAAAAAATTATTATATTTAAAATACATTGAAAATTTTGGCAGGCGTCAAAATTTTGCATTTTGTTCCTTTCCCCTTGATAGATTTTTTAATGAACTACCCTTCCGTAAATGGTTTGTTATGTTAAGCAATCTATTTTGAAATATTAAGGACTTTTTGATTACTTAATGCTGAATTGTGTTCTTTACATTTTTTAAAAGCGCTTTGTTGTCCGTCTAATGAGTTTTGTAAAGAGCCAATTTTATTTTGTCTGAATTGAGATTCAAATTTATCACATTCAATTTTGTGTTTCATGTAGTGGTGAGGCAAACGTAATTTCTTTGAATAGGTACTCTTATAGATTCTTTGCAAATTAAGCATAGTGCTTTAATAAAATTATATAAAGAAATATTTTTTTAAAAATGAATAACCATTTTCAATTAAATATTTTTTTCTTTATTAATTAACTTTTCATTAAATTCACACTTTTTCTCATTAATTTTTTTTTGTGTGGCATTTTATTTATTTTTTCTATGATAAGACCTGAATTATTTTACCAAATTAAAAATAACTTGTATTACGTATCTACTCATTAAGTATCTACTGTCGTTGTAGTGAAATACACCTTCCCATTATTCTGTTAGCCCGCATTGTTACCATCGGCCACATTTCGGCATGACACTAAGTTTTTTGATTTTTTCTAAAATTATATTGGTGCTTTGGCGGGCCTTCAAAAAGGCGCAAAGGGCCGCATGCGGCCCGCGGGCCAAAGTTGCCGACCCCTGCATACTGTATCGTATTGTATTATTCTTATTATTGTATGTTATTGTATTATATTGAATTGTATTATTGTATTTTATTGTATTGTATTATATGTATTATTTTATTTTATTGTTTTTATTTTTGTATTATAAATAGCTTAAATAAAAATAAAAAACTTAAAATATGTTTACATTTGTTAGAAAACCTAATTTAATTTAAAACTTGTTTATCTACAATTATTTGATATAGAATTTATTCTGTTAAAAATTATAAAAAGCAAAATGTGCCCGATATAATTTTGTACAGACATTAATTAATTAATAATCAAAAATGACGTTTTTTAATAAATTCTACTAAAATTTTTTCGGCCCGGTAAGATATTATTGTATATTTTCTGGATCATTTGAAACAAAAAAGGTATTTTGTAATTTTTCTTTTAAATTGATCGTTTTCGAGCTATAAACAATTTAAAACTGAAAAAAAACCACAAATGACGATTTTCAAGACCCAAAAACACAAGTAAAATATATTATTGTTGTAATCATCAAGTATCTAAATTCAAATTACTTAAACTTTTTTCTATCGGGTCTCAATTTTTGGCAAGATTTATTCTAAAATATTTTTTTTAATTGTTACGAACCTGCAAAACTGCATTAATAACTAAAAAACAAAGTTTTTAAATGAAATAAGCCCAAAATCCTTTCGAGAACTGATAGAAGAAGGTTTGAATTCAATTTAGGTACTTCGTAATTTCAAAAATGTTATTTTTTAACTATGTTTTTAGCCTTAAAAATTGCCATTTTCCTTTTTTTTGGTTTTAATTTGTGTTTAACTCGAACATTATCAACAAGAGAAAAATTACAAAACACCTTTTTTGTTTCGAATGATTCAAAAATCTAAAATTCTAATAAATACCTACACGGGCCGAAAAAATTTAATAAGAATTTATAAACAAAGTCATTTTTTAATTATTAGATAACTAAGTAGTCTGGTCAAAATTATATCAGGCGCCCCTATTGTTATTTGTAATTTTTAAAATCACAAATTACATATCAAATTTATGAAAATAAAAGGCAAATATCGAGCAACTAGGTGATATCTGCCTTTTATTTCCATAAATTTCATTTATTCGAGCATTCAATCATCTCCTATTTTACATATAATCATTTTATCCATTAAACAGATCGGTGAAGGTCATTGTTATATCTGAATACCTATACAAAATACCTACCTACTGAGAAATACGATTCTCGATATGATTACCGGTACTCAAATACAAAAGTAACAAAAGTAATCATAGTAATCAAATCATTTTTATCCCTTAAACAGATCGGTGAAGGTCGTTGTTATATCGGAATACCTATAAAACATACCTACCTACCGAGAAATACGATTCTCGATATGATTACCGGTACTCAAATACAAAAGTAATCAAAGTAACGAATAGTGTAAATGATTACTTGTTATATGGGAATACCTATACAAAATACCTACCTACTGAGAAATACGATTCTCGATATGATTACCGGTACTCAAATACAAAAGTAACGAAAGTAATCATAGTAATCAAAGTAAGGAATACTGTAAATGATTACTTGTTATATCCGAATACCTGTACAAAATACCTACCTACCTACCTACCTCCTGAGAAATACGATTCTCGATATGATTACCGGTACTCAAATACAAAAGTAATCATAGTAATCACAGTAACGAATACTGTAAATGATTACTTATTACATCCGAATACCTATAAAAAATACCTATCTACCGAGAAATACGCTTCTCGGTACGATTACCGGTACTCAAATACAAAAGTAACGAAAGTAATCATAGTAATCAAAGTAACGAATACTGTAAATGATTACTTGTTATATCCGAATATCTACACAAAATATCTATCTACCGAAAAATACTCAATACAAAAGTAATCAAAGTAATCAAAGTAACGAATACTTGAAATGATTACTTTATTCAAAAGTAACGATTTGTATTGATTACTCGAAAGTAACTATAATCAACATCACTAACTATTGGAAGAATTTTTTTAGCAAAAGTAACAAAAACAACATTTGTTTAAGCAATTTATTAATATTTTTTATTTTGATAACGATTTCCGAAGTTGAAGTCGAAACGTCAAATAAACTTAATTTTAAAGTAAAATAATTGCTTATTCCCAGAAAAAATAGTAAAATGAAAATATTTCGTTGAACGTCTTTTACTTATGTAAAAAATTACATACATTATAAGTATCTAATCCTTTCGATATCATCTTCGCAAACTCTTTCCGTCTCACCTTCATCAAAATCATAGACGATGTCAAAATTCCCAGCTAAACTGTTTACTATTTCATTCATTAAATCCATCCTAGCGATAGGCGGAGCTCTATATCGTTGCCCCGCCTCTTTCGTTAAAGCCACCCTAGATACGGTCTACAATCGCCTGCGTATCTCTCGTACTCGCGCCACCTATTCCATTTTATCCACTTCAGTCCGCGAGATTCGGCATCAGACAGTACATCGTCGGGTGATAATGGGTCCACACGCCTGAAGGGCAACTCTTTCCGTAAAAAAGTCAGTGACTGGAACTCGGACATTCCTTTTCAAAGTGACATTCTCTAGGACTTAGTGACATTTCTTGAGTTCAGACTGTGACATTCCTCTCCATAGGACAAAGTTTAGTGATGTTTAAGAACTTCTTGCTAGCTCGTAGATAATTTGGAAGATGACTTTGGAGCTGAGCACTCATCCCACGATGCCGTTGGACTTCAGTAACGGGTGTAATAGGGATGATTCTGGGAGTCCCGAAGTTAACGTGTCAGATTCTCCCAATTCGAGTCCGCCGGGTAGCAGCGCCTTTACCATCGTGACACCCAAAGGACGAGAAGGTAAGAGGATTAAAAATATTTTTCTGTCAAAACATATTTAGGTTATTATTGGCCCCTGGTGCTAGATTATAAGGTGTCCATCTGCAAAACTAGCATAGGCGCCCTTCGGGTTTTTAAAATTTAATTAAGTAGGTATATTTATTTATTTATGTCATCTTTTGGCAAACCCCTAACACAAAACTTATAAAATAAGTTAAAAAAATAGAATGTGTGTGTATTTTGTACGCACGTAAGAAGTTATACTTCTATTAAGTATATGATTCCAACGAAATTAATATATGTACTTTAAACAGTTTATTTATATTTTATTTAAATGTTAAACTAATTTTAATACTTACTACTTTCCAAAAATTTTTATTAAAACAATACCAAAAAATAAAAGAATAAAACATACACAAACACATTACAAAATGCCACAAAGAAATGATTTCTGAACAATAATTGTTGGCAAAAATTTTAACTAAATAGATACGCATTTTCTGAAAAAAACTATATAACAAATATATTTACAATCATAAAATGTATAAAAAAATAAAAACTTGCATTGGGATTCGAAACCGCGTTTATTAGGGTACATAGGATTTGAAATCGAAGCATCTACTCATTTAGCCACTTACACGTACCTGTCATGTGGGAAGATAGGTCAACTGAACGTTTTACTGTTTGACAGTTCTGAATTTAATCAAATTAATTTGATTTTTGTGGAATTAAAATATTAAAATACAACAAAACATAGAGTAAGAAAACAATATATTAGATGAAGATTGGTAGAAGTTTTGTTGGTAATCAAATTATGTAAGTCAAAGCATTACCTACTAAAGATAGGTACATACATTTTCCAAATAGGTAAGTAGGTACTTACCTATGTAATTACAATTACGTACCTGTTGCTTTTAAAAACTATTTAAAAAGTCACTACAATTATAAACTTGCTTTTGTCTATGTCCTCACAACAATAAAAACTAATATATACAACATTTGTTTACCCATAACCATTGACATATTAATAAAATAACCGACATATTGAACAATTGTTGACAGGTCATTGTAATTACCCAATCAGAGCTCGTATAACGTTTGAGCTGCGCTCAGGACCAAGACTTTTGATGAATTCGCGCACATATAAATTTACACCCAAGGCGCCTAAAAAAGTATAACTTCAAAAATATGAAGAAAATAAACAAAGCATTTTGAATAAGTGCAAAGTTGTTTGGTTTTTGAAACATACATAGTATTATGTACTTATATTTACACCAGTAAATTCGATTATAGTCAGCTCAGAAATCCGCTAGAAAATTTAAACCGAATATAACAAAATTCAATTTGGCAACATTGTATATCTCGGAAATGAACAGAACCATAATTTAGTCAAGACAAATTAATAGATATATATTTTTTACCAACAAAACTGAGATGTTTTAACCAAATCATGTTTGAAATATAATGAGCAGAATAATTCTGAATTCGGTTCCACTAATGAAATTGATTTTTCATCCTTAAAACTTGAAAAAAAGTTTAATTTGTCTTGCTTAATATTTTATATTCTAATAATTTTAACTGTATATCTACCTACTAATATGCATGTTGACTTAATGACTAATTTACATGATTAATGAGATGTTTAAATATCAGCAGGCTCTTATCTTCAAATCAGCGTATCGAAGTTCTTAAAGATTTATACCATACATTGATACGGCCACTTTTTTGCGCATTCTGACAAAGTTTCGTCTTTACTAGGTACCTATAGGTAGAGTACGCTGTTCGGTATGCAAAAATAACAAACACATATTAGCGTATTATGACTGGAATCTATTTAAAATCTCAAAAGTTAATTTAAATTTGGAAATCTCTCCGAAAAATATTAATTTTTGGCGGATTATTTGATTTATACCGTTCTAATTTAGTTTGTTTAGTTTTGTTAAACTTTTCCTTATTTAGTTTACATTTTGAAAGTGTTCATAAGTTAAACGTTACTTGAAAACTCCTCTATGGAGTCATCTAGTGGAGGCGAACCGCCTGATATTGAGAATTCGATGGATAGTAGCTGTGATTTACAAGATTTAAATGGATTTCTACCCAACCAGCCTCAAAATAAGATAAGTAGTAGTATTAATCTTAACAATATTAATGAAAAACAAAATACTTTAGTAAACTCAGATCAACCAGAAAAAACCAGGCCTGTTTATTTATACGAAAAAATTGATTTAGGACCTTTTTACATTTTCATTGAAAACTCCAGTTTAAATTTTACAGGAAAATTAAACGCTGTTAAAATAGGCGAGATCCTATTTACGTTACATCCAGAAATTGACAATTATATAAAAAAAATTGACTCAATCGGACGCAACCGAGTTAGGGTCTCATTTAAAAATTATAGTAGCGCAAATGCTTTAGTTACTTCCAAATTCCTTATTCAAAAAAATCTGACCGCATACATTCCAAAATTTCAATTGTTTAAACTAGGTGTAGTAAGGGATATAGATTCAGATATATCGGAAGAATATCTTAAAAATAGAATAAAGGAATTTGATCACCATTGCAAATTCTCGGTTGAGTATGTGAAACGAATAACAAGAAAAATAGTAGCAGATGACAAAGTAATATTTAATCCAACAAAATCAGTTATTGTGTCTTTTAAATGCCAGAATATACCAAAGTATGTAGTAATTAATCATGTCTTACACACTGTTGAAAAATACCAGCAAAAGGTAATTATCTGTTACCACTGCTATAGGTATGGGCACATGAGTAAGCAGTGTAAAAGTAATCCTCGCTGTTTTAAGTGTCATGAATCTCACCTTTCCGATTCTTGTCCTTTATCATCGTTTAACAAAAAATCTCTATCCTGTGAAGGTGAACACTTCACTAATGAATGGGAGATATGCCCGGAATTTGATCGCCAAAAGAAAATAAAACATTATATGTCTGAAAACAGCTTATCTTTTAAGGAAACAATTAAACTCTTTCCTAAGATAACTTATGCATCTATAGCAGCCAATAATTCCTCAATAAATTCTCATCAAACTCCAAATATGAATGCACCATCCTCTTCATATTCCTTTACTCAATTGTCCACGTCTCAAACATCTTCCAATCAGTTCGCTCTACCTTCAGTTTCAAATAGATATACAATAATAAAACCACCAAAATACAAACGACCTATCTCTTCCTCACCAGACCAAGTAACAATGGAACATCAAAAAATAATAAAGTTAAACCCCATGTCCAACAGACCTGGTGGTATTATCACCTCTTCTTCGTATCAATCTACATTTAATCCAGAACAAGGATCTAAAATACATGAACCATCAAAAGAATTAACAGAATTAATATCAAATATAGTTACAAGTATTATCTCTAATATAAATCACAAAAATTTTGAAATTCCAGAAAAATCAGTTCTAGTAAATTCAATTCAATCAGTTTTAAGTGCTCTCTTATATAATAATGAATAGATTGGTAATTTGTCAATGGAATTGTAGATCGGCTAACTCTAATAGAGAAAACCTTATCCACCTATTAGAAGACCAGAAAGTTGATATCGCATTATTATCAGAAACTAGATTTAAACCAGAAAAGTATTATAACTTTCACGGGTACAATATTGTCAGAGACGACCGCTTTTCAGTAACTGTTGGCGGTGGCTCAGCAATTTTAATAAATTCAAACCTATATTACGAGGAAGTCACCATGAAAGTAGATTTAATAAACGTCAATAAAGTAGCAATAAAAATAAAGTTTAAGTCATATACTGTCACATTTATATCTATGTATGTTCCCCCAGGAACCAAGTTATTGTTACAACAATGGAACAATTTCATAACATCTATAGAAAGACCATTTATAATAGGAGGTGACCTTAATGCTCACCACATTGCCTGGGGCCTAGACAACCAAACAGATATGAAAGGTAAAATCTTGATGGACTGTATAGACGATAATAATTTAATATTCAAAAATGATGGCTCTCCTACTTTCTTTAGGAACTTCTCGAAATCGGCAATAGACCTGACCATTTGTACTCCTGACTTAAACCACCTGATCACTTGGAAAACACTTCAAGACCTATTTGGTTCAGACCATACACCTATAAGAGTAGAGTTAGAGGATCAACCAACTCATACATATAATCCATATTCACAAAAGTGGAATTTAAAGAATGCCGAGTGGAAATTATATGAACAGTATTCGGAAGATGTATTCTCTCAATTTAAAGATATAAATTCTTATGAACAAATTTTGCACAATATAAATACAACTGCATCCTACTGCATCCCCAAATTTAAAATAAAAAAACCGACTTCCAGAGGAAAATACTGGTGGGATTTAGAATGTGAAGAAGCAGTCAGAAGAAGACAGGAAAGTTTTTGTATATTCAAAGAAAATCCAAACCATGAAAACCTACTTAAGTATAAAAAAGATGATGCACATGTCAAGAAGATCACTAAACAAACTAAAAGAAATAGCTGGAGAGATTATGTCGGATCCCTAAATAGGTCAGTCCCTATTAAAGATGTATGGTCAAAAGTTAACCGAATAAAAAATAGAAAAACAAAGAACAAAGTCCCTGTTATTCTGTCGGAAGCTTCGTGGATAGAAGAGTTCCATCAAAATATCACACCGCCGTCTGCAGAATTAGTAATTCCTGATTTACAACTAAATGCTCTGTACGACTATCCAGAACCAATCCGTTTCCTAGTCAAACCATTTTCTGCCACTGAACTAAACTTTGCGTTGAAGAAAAACTCAAATTCAGCACCAGGTGCCGATAATATCCATTACTCGATGCTATCAAATCTTTCAAGAATTGGTAAGGCTGCACTACTAAATATATATAATGAAATTTGGATGCGCCGCATAAAGATTCCTGACGATTGGCACGTTTACACTATTATTCCGGTTTTAAAACCAGGAAAATCATCAAAGAATTGGGATTCTTACCGTCCAATCGGTCTGGCTTCCTGTATACTAAAAACATATGAGAGACTTATTAAAAACCGTCTGGAATTTTGGCTAGAAAAGAACGACCTATTACCAAGAAGTCAGTTTGGTTTTAGAAAAGGTAAATCCACACAAGATAGCCTCTGCCACTTTTTAATAGACATTTATAGTTCCTTTACTTATAAGAAAGCAGTTAGTGCTTTGTTCTTAGATATAAAAGGGGCTTACGACAACGTTAATCTTCACATACTATACGCGAAAATGTTGGAAATAGGAATATCCGAGATAGTAACATGGAACATCATTAACTTATACATTAATCGAGCAGTTCACGTTAGATTAAATGGAGATCAATCTAACTCCCGATACACATCTTTGGGACTACCTCAGGGTAGCATCCTAAGTCCTATATTATATATACTGTATACTGCTGACTTAGAAACTAAACTTCCTCAACACATAAAAATCCTACAGTACGCTGATGATGTTGCGATATATGCAGAAAATAAGTCAATAGATAGATGTAATAACTACCTTAAATCGACATTGAATATTATAAAAAAATGGGCTACCGATAATAACTTAACAATATCAGAGAGTAAATCAACCATTGTTACCTTTACTAAAAAACGATATGTTCCTCAAAGCCATCTACAATTTGATAATACTAGTATTCCTTATAAAACTTCAATAAAATTTCTTGGCGTATTTTTAGACTCCAAATTAAATTAAAAAGAACACACAAATTACATATTACGAAGAATGGAAAATGCAATGAATATCATGAAGACTGTAAGTGTCAGTAACTGGGGAGCTGATCCAAACATATCAATATTACTATACAGAAATTTGATAAGATCAATCTTAGACTATGGATCTATTTTTTATGGCTCAGCATCAAACTCTGTACTCCAAAAAATCGAGAGGATCAAAAATAAGGCACTTAGGTTATGCACTGGTTATCTTCGTAGCACACCTATATTGGTCATGGAATGTGAGCTTAATGAACCTCCACTTTCATTACGCAGGGAATACCTAAGTGAGAAATTTATAGTTAAAACAGCGGTTAACGATAAACTGCTATTAAATAAAATTGTTCATTTAACCACCTCATACCTAACTCATTATTACTGGGAAAAAAAGAAACTGCTTTTAGTTGTGGAAAGCTTCCTCAACGTTTCTAATTCCATTGGCGACATACACCAAATTGAACAAAGCTCGTCTCGAAAGCTAAATTATGAAGATTATTTATCTCCAGTTAACTGTCATTTAAGTAATATTCGTGCGACAGACTTCCTTACTAAAATAGACCACCTTCAGTGTGTACAAAAAAACTGGGGGAGTTATCAGAAATTATATACGGATGGTTCAAAAATGGAAGGAAAAGTTGGATATGCTATATATTACCCACAAAAAAGTATAAAAATAAACAACAGATTACCTGATAAAATGACAATTTTCACAGCTGAACTCATTGCAATCAAAGAAGCATACAAAATATGTATTAATCAAAAAGAACTCAATTATGTTATATTTACAGACTGCCAAAGCATTGTAAAGACATTGAAATATAATGTACATAATTTTGCAGAAAATTATATCATCAGTGACATCATAGCAATGAACAGTGAAGCTTTGAAATCGGGCAAAAATATAATATTGTGTTGGATAAAAGCACACATTGGTATAAAAAACAACGAAATAGTAGATGATCTGGCTAAAAAAGCAACAACGAAGGAATCCACTCTGCATACTTATCAACTTCCTATGGGAGACATAATTTCTATTATGAGATCTATCAAACGGACGAAATGGCAGGAACAATACAATAATTCAGACAAAGGAAATTATTACAAAAAAATCCAGCCTACACTTCCCATCAAGACATGGTTTAATCAAGTTTCCAACAAAGGCTTTATCAAAACTATTTGTCGAATAAGAAGTAATCACTGTCTGACTCCAGTCTACAAAAGAGAAATAGGACTTGTAGATAATGATGAATGTATATGTGGAGAGCTAGCTGATCTACAACATATGCTATTAGAATGTCCTTTACATTTTATTGAAATATCAAACTTTTTTGCCAATCTAGTTCAAGTTAATGTACAATTTCCTTTTAATCTTATATACCTTTTACAATCAAACAATCTAGATGTTTATAAAATTTTGTACAACCATGTTAATTGTTTAAAATTAAAGCTCTGAGAAAAAAAGAAAAAAAAATAAAAAAAAAAATAATTAAATAAAATAAAAAGATACTAAGATCTAAACCTCCGCGAGGTTGAATCGGGTTTAGGTCTTAGCGCGATAAAAAAATATACAAAAAAAAAAAAAAAAATAAAAAATGTAATAAAAAAAATGTTAAAAAATATAATAAAAAAAATAATAAAAAAAAACAGAGTAAAAAAAAACAGTAGTAGTAATAGTTTTAAATTTAGATACTAAGCATATATTTTGTAAAAGAGAGAATTCAAAACACATTGACTGGCCAGTTGGTTGCTTAAACCAGTGCCAATAAAACATAAACACACACACATTTAAAATCTGGACTGGAATCTATTTAAAAATTATTATCATATTTAAAAAATTAATTTTTCTATCTTAGTAGTTTTCTATTTTGTATAACACCAGCAGAAAAAAAAGCTCATTTTGGCATCCCCACAACAGGGGCGCCCGCCTACAGTGCATCCCTTGCAGTGCAGGCCCGTTATCGCCGGCCCTGAGTGGCTGCAAACTTTGTAAATTGCACACTTTAATGCCAAATTCCACAGAAAATATCCCCTTTTTTTGATGCTAAAACATTGATTACATGATTTTGTGTGGACTCCTGAGAACCAGGGTAATCATGTATTTTTTGCGAAATTTCAAAAATTAAATGAGCGAAATAATAGTATACCCTATTCCACGTACATACGCCTGTTTTAGATTACTTCGACAACGAATATTTTACTGTGCAAAATAAGAAGAACGACAGTAAATTGCAAATTACATTGTTGTTTATTGGAATAATTATTAGCGCCATTTACTTTCGTACTTCTTATGTTGCACAATAAAATATTCGTTGTCGAAGTAATCCAAAACAGGCGTATGTTCGTGGAATGGCCCATAGGTATTTAACTGTAGAATCTGTTCAAAAGCACCTACAACCTTTTCAAAAAACAAAAATAAAGACCTTTTTTATACTTACTTATTTTTTTTAAATATTGCTTTTATTTTTATCTTCATTTTCAATCTACAGGGGTAGTTTTAAGTATGGAACGCGTGATGCGGCTGATATTATGGTGGTATTTACATTCTTGTCAAATCTATTTCATATAGATCACCCTATAAACACCCAACATTGATCGTTTGAAGAGATTTTTCCTTTGTATCTGTACCTAGGTATATGTTGCACACCTACGTAACCGTGGTTTATGCCTTGTGTGTTTGGTATAATGAAATCGCTCTGATGAACCCCTGAGCATGAAAAATGCCCTTCCTATATAAACCCGTAGATATACATGAATACTTCCAATATTTATATGAAGGGCCGAGGGGAAAACGCTTTTAGTTTAAAAAAATCGAAATTCAGCTTTTGACGCTATTACCTAGGTATTATAGTTCAGTGCCGTCTCTTTCAATCACTAAAAACACTACCTACTAACAAAAAATGCTCTCAGTTCGATGTATCTAATAGGTACCTAGAGGAAGAAAGATACGGCATAAGCGGAAAGAACAATTCAAGTCACAGCGCGCAAATGAAAGAACGATCAGATAATTTTTTAAGGATAAACTTTGTTTTTTGTCTCCTGAAAAATTTTGCTAAATGGACTAAAACCGTTTTCCCCCCTGACCTTTCATATGTAATTATGTGGCTAAAAGTTCCAAACCAAGAACAAAAACAAAAAAAATAATGATAAGTACTTAGGATTGGTATTACAAAGTAATGGAGAAATAGATGGAAAAATTCTGTTATTGTTCTGGTTCAATGTTATTGTATTTACAGTTCTTCAGAATGTACTAAATAAAATTATCTAAATAAAAGAAATTTGTGAAAAAAAAGATTTTTTTCACAAATTAAACGAAGAATTCAAAAATGATCTTTAATTTGGTATCTCAGTAGCGTACCATTTTTTCTTTAAAAAAATTGAGACCATTACCCGAATGCGCGCCAATAGTGAATATAAAATTCTTGTTGTTGTTTGTTTGGGTTTATATGACTGCGGACACTAAATCCATTCGCCAATTTTACTATTTTTTATTTTATTAGTCATTTTTTCGTATCTTATCCTAAAACTAATACTAATATAATAAACAATTCTACTAATAAATAATTATTTTTGTATTTTTTTTTAATAATTTTTTATATATATATTTTTATTAATTTTTTTCCAAATGATGTTCTCAGAGTTCCACAGTAAAAACTGCAACATTCTTCTTTAGCCCTCTACTTCATTCGAAAGCTATTTTACTATGGACTGTCCAAGTTCGTCATTCATTTTTATCTACATATTTTTTTTATATTTTTTTAATTATTATATTTTTTTTCTATTTTTTTTTATATATCTTTTTTTTATATTTTTTCTTTCTTTTTTTTTTATTATTTTTTTATTTTTTTTTTATTTTTATTTTATTATTTTTTTTTATATTTCTTTTCTTTTTTTTTCTTTTATTTTCTTTTCTTTTTCTTTTAACATATAACAATTTACAAGAAATACTTACTCTATATTTTACAATTACAATTTAAGCTTAATATCTAAAATATGTTTATACAATAGTCGGTATACCAACTCATTATTTTCTAATGTTAATAAATAATTTAAATTAATGGGATGGTGGACATCAGTCAAAGAATACAGTGAATTTAAAAACATATTAACTTTATTAGAGATAAGAGAACAGGTCAAAATTTTGTGTTGTAGATTGCCCAACTGTCCACAAATACATTGTGGACTATCAGCTATATTAATTTTAAATAAATATGATGGAGTAAGACAGTGGTCAAATCTCATTCTGCATATGGTTCTTATCATATCTTTTGTCGACTCCATTTTAGAAAACCAAGGTTTATCCGTTATATAGTTTCTGATTGATCTGTAGTGGTTTCCTGTATTTACGTTTTCATCAATATACCTTTCTTTCCATTCTTTCTTAATCTCTTTGAATAAATTTGATTCAATATCTTTTGGCGTACAAAGATAATGGGTTAATACTCCTTGTGTCACCGCGTTTTTAGCCAATTCATCTACCATTTCATTTCCAGTTATTCCACAGTGGCTTTTAACCCATGCCAACTTAACAGACTTTCCTTGTTGCTGAAGTTCTTTAATTTTATTTATGATATATAATTCAATGTAGTTCACTTTTGATTTAGGATTTATAGCACTAATTTTACTAAGAGAACTTTTACTGTCACTAAAAATTATAAACTTTGAATGATTTATATTAGATAAATATTTTAGTGCTTCCATTATCGCTATTAATTCAGCTGTGTATATACTCATAATAGAATTTAGTTTAAACATTTTACTAATTTTATTACTGCTATCCCAATAGGCACATCCCACACCTTCAATATTTTTTGATGCATCTGTATATAGCATACAATAATCTTTGAACATTTGTGAACTGTCGGAGATAAACACTAATTTTCTTAAAGATATAGGCAACTTGCTATAGTCCCTTAAAAAGTATACCTGAACTTGTTCCATACTATTAAAGTCAATATTATAATTTGGGTTTATGTCATATTTATAAAGTTGTTTATCATATATTGTCATTTTTGAATATAAATTATAAAATTCTTAATTGTATGAATTATACCTACTTATGTATGTCAGAAAATGCGCAATAACTAATTATCTCTTAAAAACCTCCAAACTTTCATTTGTATTTCTCAACCCGTTTCAGAGCAATAACTATAAATTGTCAGTTTTTAACAAAAACAAAAATTTTAACGCCCCGTATCATACATTTATACAGTGAGCACGTAAAGGTTGGAATAAATTCATTTTCTCAAGAACGGACGATTTTGGAAAAAAATCCCGAAGCAGGTCAATTTTTATTTTTAAATTTCGACTTTTTGGCATATATATCATACTAGTGACGTCACCCGTCTGGGCGTGATGACGTCATCGATGATTTTTTTAAATGAGAATAGGGGTCGTATGATAGCTCATTTGAAAGGTAATTCAATTCTTTATTCAGTAATATAAACATTAACATAATTATTTATACAGGGTGCCTAAAAAAATTTTTTTTGAATTAAATTTATTGACATAAAAAGAAGAATGTGTGTAATTTATTTAATTCAAAATACATTTTACTGCTGTCAGAAAACAGAAAAAAATGTTTTTCGCAAATAAATGTTGTTTTTTGCTTAAATTCAATAATAAAGCAGCCACCCACCAGCCTCGTGACCACGGGCGTAGCCAAGGGGGGGTTTTGGGGTTCAAACCCCCCCCGAAAAGTTGAAAATATTAACATCTTTCAAATTTTTGTTATGAATATAAAGATTATTTTATGTAGTTTTAGTCGTTTTATTTTTTGAACCCCCTCCGAAACTAAAACCTGGCTACGCCTGTGCTCGTGACAATTTGAACATTTAATTTAAGCCAATATCAATGATTGTTTTTCAAATATTCATTTTTTTCTGTTTTCTGAGAGCAGTAAAATGTATTTTGAATTAAATAAATTACATATATTCTTCTTTTTATGTCCATAAATTTAATACAAAAAAAATTTTTTGAACACCCTGTATAAATAATTATCTTAATGTTTATATTACTGAATAAAGAATTTAATTACCTTTCAAATGAGCTATCACACGACCACTATTCTCATTTAAAAAAATCATCGATGACGTCATCACGCCCAGATGGATGACGTCACTAGTATGATATATATGCCAAAAACTCGTAATTTAAAAATAAAAATTAACCTGTTTCGGGATTTTTTTCCAAAATCGTCCATTCTCGAGAAAATGAATTTATTCCAACCTTTACGTGCTCACTGTGTAACAAACTGTCATTTTTTCATGCAGAATCACTCCCTGTATAAATTTGTTGTATCTAGTTGTTTACAACCTTCCAATTTACTAGGTATACAAACGGTAAGCAAGTAGAAGAATTAGACAAGTTCGCATACGTATTATTTGTTCACATAATTGCATCAAAAGTATACCTACTATTTTACGGATTACAAAACATGGAAACAGAATGAAACTACAACTAAAAACCTGCAAATTTTTGTACACAAATCTTTAAAAAAGCTACTGAAAATATACTGGCCCAACAGAATAACTACTATAAACCTATAGGAAAGAACAAAGCAAACCAACATATTTACTAGTCAAAGAAAAAAAATGGAAGTAAATTGGCTATACTTTGAGCAACAATCAAGCAACATAGCGAGACAAGCACTTGAAGAAGAACATTTTCACCAATCAGAGGAGAAAATAAATAGAAGAAGAACCGAAAACAGCTGGAAAAAACTATAACGAGAAAACACGAAAAAATTGGACTAAGACGGGGTGAAATCAAAAACAGAGCAAGAAATAGAAGACAATGGAAGGAACTAGAGAACTTACAGCGAATAAACAAGTAAGAAAATGCGATGACCCGGACAGTCAGTAATCGTACCATTTTGGCCAAGAAACTCATAAGCTCCCAATATTCCACAGTAGCGAAAAAAAAGAACGAAATACTTAAGAGCAACAGAGATGGAATTTCTAAAGAGAGGCTGTAGAGTAATAAGAAGAGATATAATAAGTAAGTAAGTGAGTCCGGTTTTATTTTTTTTCTGGTATACCAAGGGGTGCTTATTATAAGACTAACTTTTTCTGAAAAAAATTCGCCCCGGAACCCCCCTTTTCACCCCTTTAAATGGGGTAATTTGTGGTTTTTGTGAAACGTAGCCCTTCCTGTACTTTTTACAAAAAATTTCTTTTATAGAAATATGAAGAGAACTGTATTTTCTACGATTTATTTCCCGACAGCATCTGTCTATCATCCTCCGTTTTTAAAAATATATATTTTTCCCTAACTGTAACGGAAATTAAGAAGAAATCTTGCGGCAATTATTCACAAATAATTGATTGATTTTTTGGTATAGGTTTCACTTAAGGGTAATTGCCCTTTTTTTAATTACAGGGTGTTACATTTTAAAAAACCACTTTCTATACCATCTGAACCGTTTATGCTAGAGCAAAAAATTTATATAATGCACCCCCATTTTTTCCCCGGAACCACCAAAAAAAAAGAAGAATTAATAAATAAAGTGATTTTCTTGGAATCCTTCACACACAATGCCCTTTATTAATATGCTTTATGTATCATTTTGTGCACGTTATTATTACCCATGCATGGACACCAAAAGCGATTTCCTAGTGCAACCCTTGTAGCAAAAAAAAAATAAATAAAATGAGGGGTTGAAAAGTTTTTTTTTGTTTTTTGCTTTTTGATCCATATGGGAATATGCTTCATCAACAGTGCTTTTCAAAAATATATATGGTTATTGCAACATCCCTGTGGAAACCACCCCTATCCTTGAAAATATACTGCAGAAACTACCCCTATACCTTGGCGAGCATGTTTTTACGATTTTCTCATTACCTATGCATTATTTTTAAACAAAACTTATACAAGGTTAAAGACCACTATTTACTCTAAAAATTAGGTCCTATTCATTTTTTTCGTATAAGCAACCGTTACGGCACAGTGGCGCCGTAAACCTCATATATGCTTTGGCGGGCTCCAGTTTTTGTTTTTTTTTTCGTCATCTGTTCGTTTTATTGATAAAGTACTTATGTAAAATAAAACAACACAGTGTAACCTAGGGATGGCGGTTTTTGACAAAACACCGGTTTTCGGTTATACCGTTTTTTTTTTGCTTACGGTTTAACCTGGCGGTTATAACCGGCCAAAAAAACCGGTTTTTGGAAAAACCGGTTTTCGGTTTTTTTTAATCCAATAGGTTACAAAGTTACATTTACAATAAACTTTAGTTTGCGATACTCCATTCGACTCGATATCAATATGATCAAAATTAGTACTATCGAAAGAACATGTATTACTTTTAACACGTTTGTATATTTGTAGAAGAGATACATTTTAACTAATTTAATACTTCCTGTACGAGTGTATCGTGTTGAAAACGTAGCGAAATTCTTGGAGATTCGTATTCGTAATCAGTAATTCGATATTCATAGTCAGAGCATTATTTTTGGTAATCAGAAAAAGTCATTCATCCACTTTCAATGCCAAGAGTTAAGTGTGAAAAATAGATGATGTTTGCATCTAATTCAACCAGACACTTCTTATGTAAATATTATGATTACAAATACCTTTTCAAGGAAATATTATAATAAAACTTAATAATTTTTTCTGGGAGATGTGGGATTGCACTTTCAGTTTGCTTCTGTATTTTATAAAATAAAATAAAATTTGAATTATGGTTTTGTTTGGAATAATTACTTGAGAATAATAATTATGATTGGGATCCGAAATAATACCTAACCTAAACCTAATCACCGTAAAAACCTAATAACCGGTTTTTACTTTAAAAAGAAAAAACCGGTTATAACCGGGACAAAAAAACAACCGGTAAAACCGGTTATTACGAAGTAAAAAAACCGGTTTTAGGTTTAAACCGGTAGGTTTTTCCCATCCCTAGTGTAACCTACAAATTATAACTTATGCACATTTTACAATCTTTGCGCCCCAAAACCACAGTGGTGGCCCAAAATCAATGTTGGCATATTTTCGCCACCTACACGCATTTTATTGCATTAATGCTACCTTTATAGCACAATATTTACCCTTAGGTGGTCGCTAAGCAGTGGCGGATTCAGGGAGGGGTGATCACCTTCCCCCCTCTCAAACCAAGTGATATTCAAAGATTATAAAAATATTCATTTATTTTTATAGAAATTTAGCCAATTGGCACCCCCCTCTTAACGATGCTGGATCCGCCACTGTCGCTAAAGAATAAAAAGTCATTCTTATAAAAATTATACTAATATTATATAAGTATTTCTATAAAAATAAATGAATATTTTTATAATCTTTAAATATAATATCACTTGGTTTGAGAGGGGTGGGGGTGATCGCCCCCATCACCCCTCCCTGGATCCGCCACTGCTTAGCGACCACTTAGGTGTGAATATTGTGCTATTAAGGTAGCATTAATGCAATAAAATGCCTGTAGGTGGCGAAAATATGCAAAAATTGATTTTGGGCCACCACTGTGGCTTTGGGGAGCAAATAATGTAAAATGTGCATAGGTCATAATTTGTAGGTTACACTGTCTTGTTTTATTTTACATAAGTACTTTATCAATAAAACGAACAGATGACGAAAAAAAAAACAAAAACTGGAGCCCTCCAAAGCATATATTAGGGTTACGACGCCACTGTGCTGTAACGGTTGCTTATACGAAAAAAATGAATAGGACCTAATTTTTAGAGTAAATGGTGGTCTTTAACCTTGTATAAGTTTTGTTTAAAAAGAATGCATAGGTAATGAGAAAATATTAAAAATATCCTCGCCAAGGGATAGGGGTAGTTTCTGCAGTATATTTTCAAGGATAGGGGTGGTTTCCGCAGGGATGTTGCAATCATCATATATATTGTTGAAAAGCACTATTGATGAAGCATATGCCCATATGGATCAAAAAGCAAAAAACAAAAAAAAAATTTAACCCCCCATTTTATTTATTTTTTTTTTGGCTACAGGGGTTGCACTAGGAAATTTCTTTTGATGTCCATGCATGGGTAATAATAACGTTCACAAAATGATGTATGAAGCATATAAATAAAGGGCATTGTGTGTGAAAGATTCCAAGAAAATGACTTTATTTATTAATTCTTATTTTTTTTTTGGTGGTTCCGGGGAAAAAATGGGGGTGCATTATACAAATTTGTAAATAGCACCAGTACATGGGTAATCGCTGAAAGTCTTTTTACTCTAGCATAAACGGTTCAGATGGTATAAAAAGGGGTTTTTCAAAATGTAACACCCTGTAATTAAAAATAGGGCAATTAGCCTTAAGTGAAACCTATACCAAAAAATCAGTCAGTTATTTGTGAATAATTGCCGCAGGATTTTTTCTTAATTTCCGTTACAGTTAGGGAAAAATATATATTTTTTAAAAACATCTTTTTTAAAAACTTGTCAACTTTGGGGCGCCACCCCCGCTAAACGGTGGATGATAGACATATGCTGTTGGAAATAAATCGTAGAAAATATAGTCCTCTTTATATTTCTATAAAAAATTTTTTTTGTAAAAGGTACAGGAAGGGCTACGTTCCGCAAAAACCACAAATTACCCCCTTTAAAGGGGTGAACAGGGGGGTTCGGGGCGAAGTTTTTCAGAAAAAGATAGTCTTATAATAAGCACCCCTTGATATAACAGAAAAAAAATAAAACCGGACTTGTGTCCATTTTGCAAGGTTCAACCTCTGTTTCCTACACTATAGGTAAAGTTGACACCATCTATCTATCGCCCGTCGGCAAATTCAAACAAAAATATAACTTCAGACCATCTTTTACCACCTTTAGTCCAGACAAATTAATATATGTATTTAATATATTTTTTACCATCAAAAATGAGATATTTTAATCAAATATTGTATCAAATGTAATTTGCAGAATAATTTTGAATTACGTTCCGCTAATGAACTCGCTTTTTTGTCCTTCAAAGTAGAAAAAAGTTTCAATTATATTGCTTAATAGTATCATTGTCTAACAATTTTAACTGTACTAATCCTGAAGTATAAATTTTTAAGTGCTAAACTGATTGATTTACGATGAGTAACCGGGTTGTAAAAATACCAGCATGTGCCTAGATAAAGGGACATCGGTTTACTCGAATTTCATAACATACAAATATTATCTCTTTGAATTTGCCGACGGGCGAAAGATCGATGGACCCGACTTTACAGTGAAAACTGTGAAGTCCTTTGTATGTATGGGATGGCCCTAGAGAAATATACCTACAAATATGTATTATTCAAATGGACTAAAAACCGAAAATTTGAACCTCTGTAACTCATAAACAATTGATTTCTGAGTCTTGGGACACGAAGAACTTTTGATCAGCGTGACCTAAGCTACCTACCTAGTTGCAAAGTTTCGGCCAGTTTAAATGAATCCACAATTTCCATACTACTACATACATACTTCTTCTTCTTCGTCTACTTATACTTGTTGTCGATCTATTAATTCCGACGTTGAAGTATTTCTTGAGAGGTAGACTGCCAGCTATCTCTCCACCTTGAACATGACTGAACTATTCTTTTTTGTCTTTGCCTACCCCATTTTACTACATCTTGCACGCCACATTGTTCCCTGATGATGTTATTTCTTATTCTATCCCTTCTTGTCTTCCCTGCTTTTTTCTTAGTGTCTTCTTTTCGGCTGTTGATTGTTGATGTCTTCGTTTCGGTGTCTTCTCTTGATTCAATACCATAGGTCATAACAGGTCTGATGCAAGTTTAATAATTTCTAACTTTGCTATCCATTCTCATATATATGGGTTATTCCAGACTACATCTTTCAAACATCCGGACATAACTGCGGCCTTGTTTATTTGTCCTCTTAGGTCTCTGGCTGGGTCATGATATGTAACTTGATAAATCTAAACTGTGGGCCAAAATAAAGGAGTACATTTTTTAGTTGAAAATAACTTTTTTGTTTTTGGGGAGATTTATTTTTTTTTTGCAGAGGTAATAGCCTAACATGTCCTCAACATGACTGCAAATTTGGAAACGAAAATAACGTACAGGGTCGGACTTATAAAAAATTTATCTAACGGTGCATTTGAGCTCGTTTCAAATGAAAACTGTCTTAGTTAAAATTGAACTGATATGCTGTTTTGGTAGGTTAACTATCCAGAACACTTCAGCAAGAAAGAAATTTTTCAAAATTACCGCATTCGCAAAATATGAATTTTTTTATTAAATTAGGAAAATATAACATATTTATGAAAACAGTTCAATAATTTTAAAACTTAAGCCCGCACTTCACTCTCGCCGAAGTCGATCGAGGTTCAACAAGTACGAGAGTGCCTCACGAACTTTGCCTCACTTCGTTCTACTTCCATTCTCTGTCGGTGTGGTCAAAGGGATCTTTGTCGGTATCGCTCTTCCTCGCGAAGTAGAACGAGTGTGTAGAGAGGGTACTTCGGACTTCGGTCAACCTTGGCGAAGTAACTTTGCCGAGAGTGTGGAGCCCGTTTTAGACTAAAATATGATGAATGTAGCATCCATTATTGTTTACCACTTCTTGAAGTCGTCTGCACCATAAATTAATAGCCTCGTTTAATACACCCTGTTCAAAATTATTCCAAACAAACTGCATTCTTTCTTTGAGCTGTTCGATGGTTTCAAATTGTTGTTGGTCATACAAATTTTGTTCAAAAATTTGTCAACCGGCTTTAAATCTTGGCTGTTAGGTGGCCACATCCTGGGCTCAATATAGTCCGGGTAATTTTCACTCAAGAATATCCTTGTATTGTGGATAGTGTGCGAAGGAGCACCATTCTGCTGGAAAGTGTAATCATTTCTGAATTAAGTTTTATCCCAGCATCAACAAAAATCAGACGAGATTTTCCCAACATGGATACTGCAACACCTTTTAAAAAATTACTTTTTTCGATTAAAAGATGCTCTAGACTCTAGAGGAATTTCTCTTTTAAATTGTACGTCAGAATACACCCTATTATTTTGGGTATTTTTAGGAGGCCGTAAATAAAACATTTTTTTTATCTGAAAACCATATTTTTCTAATGTCTTCACGATAGCGGAATCTTCTTAGTAGCAAATTACATCTTTCCAGTCGTTTTTCTCTTACATTGGCAGTAAGTCTTTGACAGTAAACTTTTTTAAAAACTTTAAGACGGCAATCTTCTTTAATGATTCTTTGAACTGATGTGCGGGAAATCCTAGTTTCTTTTCCTTATTCCAACAGGTTGGCCAGGTTGCCAATTTCCTAAAACAACTCCTACTCTAGCAATATTTTCTTCAGTTCTTGAGCTTTGCTT
Organism: Diabrotica virgifera virgifera; assembly: GCF_917563875.1. Taxonomy (NCBI): domain Eukaryota; kingdom Metazoa; phylum Arthropoda; class Insecta; order Coleoptera; family Chrysomelidae; genus Diabrotica; species Diabrotica virgifera. The sequence goes on along the minus strand of NC_065443.1, from coordinate 13,006,852 downwards.
CCTCCCTTGTCAACTTTTATGTTCAATAGACCATGGTTTCATGTTATGTTCAATAGATGTCTTAAGAACTTTCCTATCGTTCCAATATGTCAATTTTTCTCAGGAAATGCATTTATAATTTTTTTTACACCATAATTATATTTTTCAGGGCTATATTTAAATAATATTCTGTTCTCTTTGCTTAAAAGTGGCATTATAAACTGGCCAATTTACTTACTTAACTATAAATGTCAAAAAAATTCCATGGCAACCTAAGCAGTCATGGCTTACCTACTAAGTAAAATTGACATATTTGAGCGTTTGAGAAATTCTTAAGACATTTACCTAATAAAAATTACTGCTAATATCAGGCAAAAACGATGGAAACGATGTAATTTACTGTTAAGAAGGTTTCGTTCTGGTGAACATACCTATTAGAAAAGTACTCGAATAAGATTTCCTAATTTAAGTAAAAATTGATATTTTACAAATTCGGAATTTTTTTAAATTGTATGGCGAAGACGTGTTCTGAACATTATTTAAATAAAAAAATTATATTTTGCGAATCCGGTAATTTTGAAAAATTTCCTTTTTACTGAAGTGTTCTGGATAGTTAACCTACTAAAAGAGCATATCAGTTCAATTTTAGCTAAGACAGTTTTCATTTTGCAATTAGCTCAAATGCACTGTTACATAAATTTTTTTATAAGTCCGACCCTGTACGTTATTTTTGTTTATAAATTTGCAGTCATGTTAAGGACATATTAGGCTATTAGCCCTTCAAAAAGAAATTAAATCGCCCACAAAACAAAAAAGTTATTTTCAACTAAAAAATGTGCTCCTTTATTTCGGCACACAGTGTACACCTAGAATATGTAAACTGGTTTAGCCGTTCTATGGGTTTCCCCTCTACCACGAGCTTGCATCATACTAAGTGCCTTTATGTTTTTTGTGGAGCAGTCGACTAAATTTTTGGGTTATAAATATATTTAATTATATTTATGTACTTTCGCATTTTTATTGTTATCGTTTATTTTTTGTGATGTACCTACCTATGACAAACATCGTAACAGTTTAAAAATTCTGCCACATCATTTCCTTCCCAAATCGTCTCGTCAAGTAAAGACATAAGATCATCATGAGTGAGTATGTCCCACAATATTAGAGCTAATTAACGAAAATACAGCTGCCGAAATAAATCCTTTGACGGTTTAAATTCCTTAAGTGGTCTTTTGTTTTACGTTTTTTTCCGACAAGCTTCGGCCATAATTATCATATGATAAAGTACATTTGTTCTAATAAATCAATTTATGGGCACCCAAGCTCAATTAAGCCTGATTTTTGACATCCTTCATTCTCACACAAAAACAAACGTCCTAATTGGACTTAATTGTTTTCGCATGGATTAAAATTGCTTTAGACAATTTTATGGGAACGATGGTTCTCGAAGAGTCATTGCCTTTTTAATTGATCAGCTATTTAGAAAGATTCTTTGGTTGTGCAACAATTCTGTTAAAAAATATGCACAAGAGCTACAGTACTAAGTCACTGTAAGGTGACGGGAAATATGGTCTTAATAGATACGATATTAATATTTAATATATTTGTAGTTTTTAAGAAATTTTTAACTTTTCAAAGAGAATCAACAAATTTTTTTGTTTATAAGAACTTTTTCAAATATTTGCTCCATTTTGTAAGCAACTCCCAATACCAAATAAAGTATGATTGAACATTGACTGATATTATATCCCGTAGAAATCGAAAAAAAAAACATTTAATATAGATATTCATAATTTATCTAATCATACAAATTAATTATGGTAGGGGAGCCCAAGCAGGGATTTTTGCAGTTACTCGAGCGCGTCAGATTATCATATGGGAAAAACCTGGTACCCTGTAGATGTAACTCTACCATATATTGGCTCTTAACACAGGGGAGTTCGTTAAGGGGGGCCCGAAAAAAAAATCTATCCTTAAAAAAACTCGAAATTGTCAGATTAAGATAAGGTAAGTTAAGTACATGCAAAAGAGTGTATATTTCAAAAATCTGACGATTTGAGCCGGGCGTAAGGAAATGGGCGAGTCCCAAAGTTTCACAAGAAAAAAGCGAATATTTCGCGAAATGAATGACAGATCGAAAAACTAAAAAATATGCGCTCAATATTTTTTAAAAATCTATCGAATGATACCAAACACGACTTCCCGCGGAGAGGGGTGGAGGGTAAATTTAATATTTTAAATACGAATCTCACGATATTTCGCGAAATGAACATCAGATCGAAAAACTGTAAAATACACTTATTCAATATTTTTGAAAAATCTATCGAATGACACCCAACACGACGCCCCACGGAAGTGGGGTGGGGGGATACTTTAAAATCTTAAATAGGAATCCCCATTTTTTATTGCAGATTTGGATTTCTTACGTAAAAATAAGTAACTTTTATTCGAAATATTTTTTCGAATTCTGGATAGGTGGCGTTATAATCGGAAAAAACGATTGTTGGAAATGGAAAATTAAATTAAAAAATGGCAAGCGCCCAATAAAATGGAAAACTTTACTTAACTTTTTTTGGTTTTAGGACCTACTCTTCACAACCCAATAGGTCCCCAAAGCGCTCGAGTGACTGCACATTTAGCATATTTTGCTTCCCTACCATTAGTAGGAAGCAATCACAGAGCAGTAAGAGCCAGAGCAACGATAAACTTACAAAAAGAAAGAGAAAAGATAATAAACAGTTGCAAACGCAATTTTGGAATCCATCAAAGCAGCCAGAAGCATACCTAGAAAAAAAGTATAGCCGAAACTTTACGGAGTATTAATTCCGAATCTTTAAGTATCCACGATCACAATAAATTAACGCAAAAGAAATGAATATGAAAAATCAGCCCAAAAAACAAAAAGCTTAGTCATAGCCAAAGAACCAATAAGATGCAAATTGGAGTTAGACAATCAAATTATACAAGTAATGACTTTCAAATACCTGGGAATTAATCTATCAGCCGGCAACAATATCGAAGAAGAGATAAAAGACCAAATAATTAATGCCAGTAGAACGGCCGGATGCCTAAACGACACAACTAGGAAAAACAAACACCTACGAGTGGAAACAAAGGCCCGAATATTTAAGTCAGTTATTAGGCCAGTTATGACTTACACGGCCGAAACAAGACCAGATACAAGCAAAACACAAAGATATCTGGAGACCAACTAAATGAAGATCTTAAGAAGGATTGCTGGAAAAGGACTACAGGACAGGGTAAGAAGTGAGGTAATCAGACGCATATGTGAGGTAGACAATATAAATACCTGGGTAAAGAACAGGAAAAAAGACAGGAATCAACACATAAGCAGGATGTCGGAATCAATGATAGTAAGAATAGCCAGGGACAAGTCACCGTTGGGCAGATGAAGTATAGGACGCCCAAAGAAAAGATGGGATGACAATTTAGGGAAAGAATGAAAGGCACCCTTGAAGAAAAACAGGCCTATATAAAAGAACAAGAAAACAATAAATTAATAACAGACTCGGTTAAAAAGGCACAACTCAAATTTTGAAAAAAAAAATAATACCAAAAGCTAAATGGTTAGCAAAGATACAAAAGTTCTAATGATGAAACGATGAAACCTAAGCGAGAGAGAAAGGGGAAACAAAGAAGAATATAGAAAACTAAATAAAATAATCATTTCAGCAGAAATTATAAAATATTTAAGACAATATAATACTAATGTAATTATACTCAAATAATAGAAGAGAACAAAGGTTTAAAGATAATGAAAAGAGAACTTACACAAAGTTAAAAAAAAATATACCAGCTGAGGGACAAATACCGAACGGCAACAACAGATAAACGTTCACATGCTTATGGTGCCAAGCAGTGAAAGAAACATCTACAACAAAAGATATGGAGGATATTAGAGCAACCACCTTGGCTAGTTCCGTTTTACCACCTTGTGATTTTCACATCTTTGGGCCACCGAAAAAGGCGCTAAAAGAATTCTTCGAGCAAAAGCCACAAGAATTGCTTAAACAAGGTATACATTCATCATTGTTGAAACAATGGGATATTTGCCTTCATGCAGTGGCGTAACAAACTCCGTCGGGGCCCTCCCGTAGAATTGGAAATGGGGTCCCCTTTAAAAAATTACTAAATGCGACTAGTGTAACAAAAACTTATATAGCCCATAAAATGTACGTGAAATACGGCGATACCGTGTAATTTTCGGGTCTAGGACGTTTCATCGCCGCCGTTTCGATGCCGCCAGTTCGATGCCGATGCCGGTCGATTCATCGCCAGTCAATTAATCGCTATCTGATATATTTCCGAATTTTCGACAGTTACAATTATTAGTTATTTTTAGTATTAATTAGGAATTCTAGGAAATGCGAGATATGACGGCGATGAAATGGACTGGCGATGAACCGGCGGCATCGAAACGGCCGGCGATGAACCGGCGGCATCGAAACGTCCCATTCTGGTAATTTTCAGTGTCACCACCGAAGTGGCCAAGTCAATACTTTTCGAGTTATTTAGGAGTGAAAATGTTTATTGTTAAAAAAAACACGTTTTCAGGCGATTTTTCGCAAATAACTCAAAAAGTAAGTATGTATTTGATCGAAAAAATATTCTCAGCAAAGATGTAGCTTATAAAAAAATGAAAAAATGGAGTCTATCGACCCAGTAAAAGCAAAGTTGTAGCTCATGAAAAATTGTTCTTATTCCTCAAATTCCAAATCGAATATTTAACATGAAATAACCAAAAAATTAAGTATTTTTCGGAGAAAGCTCATTACAACTTTTTTAGAGTGTTTAAAAAAACTTTATTTTTTATTAAAGTTTCTAGCATCAAAACTAAGCGAGCTGTGCTCAAAATACAGTTAAAACCTTTTTGGTTGAAAAACATTGTGAAAATTTCTCTATTTAGCACCCCAAATGAAACTAATCATTACCGCTTTACAAATTACTTACCTTTTTTTTATATGACTAGTAAGTTTCACCGGTTCAAAGTGCTTATTTTTGAAAGGGCTTGAACGAGTCAGTAATCACTAGTGTATGCAAATTTTGAACAGCCACATTTTAACCAATTTTTGTCTTACAGAAAAACAAAATAAAACACAAAATATTTACAAAAGCAAAACCTATATTTCTTTACTATTTGAGTTTTTTCGTATCACTAATACTTTATAAATTATTTTGAAAAAAGGGCATTTTTCCAAAATAAAGAATTTTTTTTTACTATAAAACCAAATTTTTTCGAAAATAACTTCGAACCGGTCAAAGCTACAGATCATATAAACAATAGGTACATAATATAAAAAGTATATGGTAAAGCGCCAACGATTAATTTTATTTGGGGTGCTAAATGGGGGAAGGTTTTCAAGATTATTTTTTTACCAAAAAAAAAGGGGCCAACTTTATAACTGAAAAAAGGGGGCGTAACTGGCCTAGTTTTAATGCTAAAAACTTTTATAAAAAATAAAAATAAAAATAAAGCTCTTTTTTAAACATTTAAAAAAAGCTTTAATGAGTTTTCCACAAAAAGTGCTTCACTTTTTGGTTAATTTACGTTGAAATATTCGATTTGGAATTGGACGAATAAGAACAATTTTTCATGAGCTACAACTTTGCTTTTACTGTGTCGATGTACCTACTTAATGAATAAACAATTTTTTTTTGTTTTTTGATAAGCTACATTTTTGCTAAGACCCGCTTGAAAACGTGTTTTATTTGTTGAAAAATTAACATTTTCACTCTCAAATAACTTGAAAAGTATTGACTTATATAAACTCTATAGAACCAAAATTGATTAGAATTAGTCAATTTATCCATTTCCGGACTTATTTTAAACCTATGTTTTTCACCCCCGAGAGTCATCCCTTTCGCCCTCAAAAGTAAAAGCAACCAACGACACAAGTCCCACTTTGAAGTTGAAGTTTAAGTAGAACCTAAATCCAAATTGTCAAGCAAATCCGTCGTGGCGCTGATAATTACACTCCAAAACGGTCATTTACTGGGCTACTAGTGTATTCATGCACTGTTTATGGCAACTTACATTTTTCATCTATGGATAAAATAATATAATAATAACACATTTTTACATATATTAGACGACAAGATGGGGCCCCTGCCTTATTGGCCCCCTGCAAGCTTCATGCTGCGGGGGCCTCTGTTACGCCCCTGCCTTCATGTAATGGTATAATAGTCATTTGTAGATATATTTACCAATCATTTTTTTCTGCACCAAAGGTGAATTTCAATTTAACAAGCCTCGTATTATTCTTGTGGTCAGAAATCATACTCACGATTTATTAAAGAAAAGATTCCTCAGACATACGTAGTTAACGAACACATACATTTTTAATATCGACTTATGGTGTATTCAGGAAAGAAAGCAAGACTCTTTTAATACTCAAGAGTCAAAAGCAACTCCGGCAAGGCAATCCCCCGAAATCTTCGGTAATAAATCCAATATCGGCAGCGGAGCTTTGCCAATTGCCGTCTCTCTGGAGATATATCGTATTACCTGACACCATATCATAATTAGGATGGGGCCGGGGTCGGCTCTGACACCGCTTCCAGCTTAAATCCAGACCGAGATATCGGGAAAGATTTCAACTTTATTGGAAAAACTTTGCTGCGAGTTTCGTTAATACATAATAATCGCATGTAAGATTTTCCGCCGCTTTGACGTATGTCTTTGGACTTGAGCACGTTCAACTTTCGGAGTGATTACTTTTATACATTTTCCTAGTGATGGATTGCGCAGACCTGGGAAGGTCTTTGGTATTTTAATTTGTTTGCCTTATGTACTTATGAAATTGTGAATAAGGCATAACTTGTAAGAAATTGTCCTAGGAAGCCAAGGAAACATTTTTCCTCCTGGGCCCGTCTGATCCAAAGGATCTCCGTTCTCATTAAAGCTGAATCTTATTGTGTTTGCTTTTCATTGTTGTTTCCTATACCCAGTTTAAAATTTTTGCGCCCTGTAGAAGTTTGTACAAGTCTTTTGCTTGGTGTGTCTCAAATACAGTGGAACTTGGTTATAGCGTCACTGAAGGGCCCAGTAAAAAAATGACGCTATATCAGAGTGACGTTATAAAAGAGGTAGAAAAAAAAAATGAAATTTTAACCAGGCAAAATTTTATTACAGCATTATTATTCGCACTATTTTATTACAGCAGAAAATTTGACTTTTTATGATGGCACTGACTCTGATATAAGAAATCATAAACTGCCAAGGTCACATAACTGTACACAAAAGGATAATGGGCCTTTCTCACATTCTTGGAAGGAGCAATGTCGCAAAGCTGAAAACGCATTGCACTTTATTCTTCATAAAATGAAAAAACAACAACCTACTGTAAAATTTCATGACGCTATAGACGAGGGTTACTTTATTTTTACCGCTAAAACCGGGTTTTTAATAATGTTATCGAATAGTTTTTGGCCGGACCTAATAAAAATTGACGTTACAACCGAGGTGACGTAACTACCGAGGCCGTAATATCCAAGTTCCACTGTATACCAGTGTCTCCTCTTTGTTGCCCATGCCCATACCTACATTTTTGTATATTGCGGTCCAGCGTTTCGAAATCGTGTAATACTTACATGTTTTAGAGTTTCTGGTTTCTTATCGCAGAGTCTACAGTTAAGGACTCCATCATAAATGCCTATTTTATTCAGGAATTCTCTTACTGCAGCAGGACCGGACAACATTCCTGTTACTGTTTTCAGTTTGTTTCCGCCCATTTGGAGCAATTCCTCTGTTCGTTTTGAACATGGTCCAACAATGAAGATTTTTCTATGTGTTTGTTTTGGAACTCTCTACAGTCGACCCGTTTGATTCGTTCGATCCCCTTTTAGGCAGTTAATATGCTTTTTCTTTGCCCTGATGTCCTGATATCCAGGCAAGATGAAACTTGTTGCGATCTCCCACTTCATTCAGTTCTTCGACACTTTGACAGTCTGGACGTCACTTCCTGACACTCTAGTCTTGTATCTGTGTACCAGATCTTAAGCTGTTAGCTGTTGGTTGTGGCACTATTAATTTCTCCATAGGTACATTGCTGTCTGAAATAGACACCAAGTATGAATTCTTAAAATTGTATCTCTTTTTGTCAAGTGATCTGGTTTCTCATTAAAAATGCCCTTCGTCAGAGTCCTTGTGACACTCATATATCTTGTCCCTTCATTGCAAAGTTTCAGTAATTGTTTTATATTCTGTGGGTTCCCATTATTGTCCCTCCTTGTTTTATCAATTGCAAGAGAGGCAGGTCTAGTAGAGCCTCCATAGCTGCTGTTCGAGTAGTACGCATGGTACCACTTATCCCCATCCACGCAAGTCTATGCACCTTGCTGAGTTTGGCTTTTGCAGTTGCTTGAAGTGTCTGAGTCCACCACATCGTCGCTGCATAGGCAAATGAGGGTTTGATCACCATGGTGTACACCTAGTGCACCATGTCCAGTTTTAATTCCCATTTCTTCCCATATATGAGTCTGTTCCTCATAAGAGTTGTCATCAATGTTGAAACTTAAGTTTGACTAAGTTACTGGATATATTATTTCCTTAAAACTTCCGCCAGATGAAGATATTGATAGTCTACTAGACTAACAACAGTGGTTGGACCCTCTAACTGTTGTTTGGAGCGTCTTCGTTCTAGATCTCGTATTCTTTATTAATCGATTTATGACTATTATCAATAGTAGAGGGATCAGGCAATCTCCTTGTTTCGCTCCTCTTTCTAGGAGCTTCTGATATTTCCAGAATCAGATTATTTTTCCAATATTGTGGTATTTAATTTTGTTTCAATACTTCATTACATATGATCCAGAACCAGTCTGCCTTTTCGCCACTCCATATCGTCATTTTTTATTCTACTCTATCTTCTCCTCCAGCTTTTCCGTTTTTAACTGTTTCTGTTGATTTGATACCTTCTTTTCTCTCTGTTATCCATATCTGAGGTGATCAGTTTTCAGTTTACAGGTCTCTGAAAAATGCCCTTGACGAGTTTGCTATATCTCAGAGGGAATAATAATTTTATAGGGGGCCATAAAGTGATGAATTCGTACACATCTCTTGTAACCAGGGACTTTTTAGGATCAATCTGTTTCATTACAACGTTCTTTCATTGTATTTAAATTGCCCTATAAGCAATTTCATTTGGAAAGGTTCATTTACTTTAGTTTTCTCTATTTAATCGTTTACTTATTTTAAATAAGTCTTTATTACATATTTGTAATCAGGGCCGCCGAGAGGGCGGTACAGCCGGTACATTTTACTGGGGCCCGGCGATGTAAGGAGTCCGACGTCGACCAGACCAAAGACGTAATATTTCCCGTTTTTTTTTTTGCTCTTCACTTTATGTCCATAATGGGTTTAATTAATACTCGGCTATATTTAATATTATGACCTTTAATAGATTTGGTTTAAAATTTTAAGAGCAATAAATCACAGGAGTCAAATACTACAGTGCAGTCAGATACAACTATGGTATGGATATGAAGATTAAAAATATATCAGGGCTTCTAGAAGATTTACAAAAAATCAGAAGAATCTATGTTGAAGAACCTAAATTAGTTACCAGCAATTATGGAATAAATCCAGAATTTAATCAAATAAAGAAAAATGGCGCAAAAAGCCTGTGAGATTTTTTATGATTTGCCTGAGCCTAGTAGTGATGCGACTGATAATTTTGAGCCCAACGAAATATTTCGCTGGGAAATATTTAATATTGTCATATAATAAGCAGAAGATTTAATGCGGAAAATAAAATTCATTCGCTATTTAACATTTTATGGATATTCCGAGATGATAAGATGACGACAATATTAAGAAAAAAATTGATGTATAATGTATTGCGCGGGTTTTATAAAGAATATATCAGTGAAGAATTGATAGATGAAATTTTTCATTTAAGAGCGATATACAAGGATAATATTGGTGAATCTCAACTTTCTCCAATAGATTTGCTTATTAAAATTAAACATCTCAAATTTGAATCGTTATTGCGTTAAGAATATTTGGCACATTACCGGTGACAGTCGCAGAAGCAGAAAGATCCTTTAGTTTTCTTTTTCGCATAAAAAATACTATGAGGTAATGATGAAACAGGATCGGTTAGCTGCCTATCAACTTTGTGAATTGAGAATAATTTGGCAAAATCATGCGATTTTTCCAAAATTAGAGACATTTTTGCCAATCAGAAAACTCGAAAAGCACCTGTATTATAAATATTTTCACTATTATACTTAAATATAATCAAAATTTAATAAAATGTATATTTGAATTTTTTTTATTATTTATTATTAATAATTTTATTTCTGTAAAAATTAAACAATTTTTTTCGCTCTTCACTTTTTACCGGGGGCCCGCCCTTTACTTTTTACCGGGGCCCGCTCATCCCTCTCGGCGGCCCTGTTTGTAATTATGACAAATTTATATTACATGAAGACGGCCCAAGTCAAAGACCGAATAGGAATAGGAAGGAAGCGGTGTTTCCCACTCACATTACTTTGCCTCAACTAAATAGCCAAATAGCTTCACATAAGCTCTTCTTCCTAATATAGAAAATTAGAGATTTAGACCTTCATAAATCGCAGCGGAACTGAAACGAGCAGAGGAAGCTACTGGAGACACAATCACATTACATCCACTTAAAACTAGAACACAGTCTGAGATAATCTCGTGAGTCACGCCTCGTAAAGTCGTAGATTGTAGATATTGTAGATAGTAGCTGGTTATACCAATGCCGGGTTTTGTTTCGTATAAACTTTAATGCCGAGAATGACCTCGATCGTTTTAAAATGCGAATAACCAGGGAGTGGAAATATCTTTTTCATATTTTGTTTAATATCAGTTCTATTGAGTTCAAAATGTTTAGTATCTAATAACAATATATATATGGCACATGGTCTCTTAAATAATATGCACATAAGAAGCATATACTTACAATCCAAATAGATATTCAATCCAAAGAAATAAACAAATATAAATCCAAAGAAATACATATATAGGTACATATAATCGATTGCCTCTTATGCCCATAGATGTCGAGGTTTCTTCCTTTATATGCTAGTCTCTGCAAATTTACGTCACTTCACTATATGCTGCTAAAACTTTTGCTTCTTGCCACGATGTTCCTGTTTTCTTAAGTATTTCGTTTACACTAGTGTTCCAGCTTTTCCTTGGTTTGCCCCTCGTGCTTTTACCCACTGCTTTGGCCTCCCATGCCATTTTCACTTGTATGTCACCACTCATTCTTATCATGTGTCTAGTGTCTAGCCCATTTTAACTTGCTTTCTTCAATTTTTTCATTAGGCGGTTTTACCTGTAGTTCATGTCTTATATCTTCGTTTCTTATTTTGTCTAATCTTCCTGTCCCCAACACTTTTCTTAAGTATCTCATTTCTGTAGCTTGTAATCTTTTTCTTTGGCTGTTATTCAGTACCTCAGTTTTTTGCCCCATATATTGTGATTGTCATATATACGGTTTTATAGATTGTCATTTTGGTTTTACTCGATATTTCTTTTTTGTTTAGGAAATTTTTATCCAGTGAATAATAAGTTCTCTTTGCCAATTTTATTCTGTTTCCAATTTTATCTTATGTATGTGTACCTTTGCTGTTTAACATTATTCCCAAATACTTAACCCTTAAGTACTAACATCTTAAATCAATGGCGCAAACACTAACTAACCGCCTGACAGACGGGTTTCACATTTTACTGGTTATTTTTCTTTTGTTAAATATTATAATGCAAAAAAATATTTCGTTGACTTACTGAAAGTATTACTTATCTAAAAAATACAGTAATTGATCTAGTTTTTCTGTATTTATTAAAATACAAAACATTATAACAAGAATGGAAGGATTGTTTGTGCGACTTTTTATTCCTGAAAAAAAGTGGGATAAAAATGAAACAAATTAAAGAATCTTGATAAAAATTTATAATCGAGTTAAACAAAGAGCAATAAACATGAAAATAAAATTTTTTTTAAAAAATATTAAAACAAAAAAAAAACTGACAGGCACTAAAATTTGTACAGTGTAGCAATGGTAGTCAGTGGCAACATTTTCATCACAAATTGATCCCACTTCGCTTACGTCGTCTTCTACCTCATCAAGTCATTTCATAAGAGTTTCCTCATAATCTTTGTCCCCTTATTTGAACTTTTTGACGAACTGGGGCACATTATGTTTAATGACGAAGTGGGCACAAACACTAACACCCCGTCCATTTAGACGGAAATCACACTTCGAGTCTAAATATCTTTCGAATAACAACCTGCACCAAATTGCCGAATTCAATACTAGTAAATAACAACCCAACTTGAAAAGTCATAAACGGATGACCTTCAAATTTTTCTAGGAAGGGAAATATCCCATTTTCAACAAACGATGCCGTCTGAGAGACGGTGTGTTAGTACTTAAGGGTTAAAGAGGTCTACTTGCAGGGCCGCCGCCAAAGTGTTGGCCGCCCGTGTGCAACTTAATATTTGCCGCCCCCTTTTAACACTTTAGTTGTTTCAACATAGGTACTAGTATTTAAAGAAATGTGCAGGAGATACATCGTAACCGTAGCGGGTATATGAAAAATAATTGCTCTGATCTCGACGTTACTTTTAGACCTGGATCCCTCGTACCAAAAAAAGTTGATTAATAGCAAGCTGAAAATTTGTTAATAGCTTAACGGTGTCTAGTCGGACAAACTTTGATGTATGGGAACACTGGAACAGGGAAAGTTTTAATTGTAGAACAGGTTAAAACTTTGGAACGCCAGACTACGAAAACGTTCCATGTATTTTCTCGGACATAACTTCGAATTGATTTGTGACCATTTCATTAAACTCTCATGCAAAAATCAGACTGGTGTCTATGACCAACTGGGCATTTTAATGAGTGAAACACGAAGAACATGTCAAATGACAGGAATCATGTTGGTTAGTAATAGCAGTCTCATTTTTGCATGAGAGTTTAATGAAAGGGTAACAAATCAATTGGATGTTCTGTCCGACAAAATACATGGGGCGTTTTCGTAATCTGACGTTCCAAATTTTTAAACTGCTCCACAATTGAAACTTTCCCTGATCCAGTGTTCCCGTACATCAAAGTTTGCACGACTAGACACCGTTAAGCTATTAACCAATTTTCAGGGTGCTATTAATTGACTTTTTTTGGCACGCGGGATCCAGGCCTATTTGAAATACAGTAGTGTGCAAAAGAAACGGACACACTACTATATATCTATTACAAACAAAATCGTTTATCAAAAGCGTGTCTAAAATCATCAAATTTTCAACTTACAGTGAACTAAATTACCCATCTATAACCATACATAAGCATAAAGGAACAATATTATAACAGAGCAACCATCGAGTAATCAAAAAGGATTTTTTAAACCATCGAGTAATAAAAAATACTTTTTTATTACTCAATGAGAGCAACTTAACAAGCACTTATCTATGTTCTCGGAAAGTATCCTATTGTCGTGTCGTACTCTCTTAACAAATCATAAATGTTCAGAATTTGATAAATTCGCATATGGACCACGTAGATAAAAATATCCTTAAAATATCCGAAAACCGCCAGCGTTTAACTCACTTTGAATTAAAAAGTATTCCCGGAACTACTTTATGACTACAGCTGCAAAAGGGCAGTTCATATAATAAATAACATTTACTGGCATTTTTGTTTAGATTTTCTGGCATTTTTGTTTAGATTGTTTGGAATATTAGAGTTTATAGAAATATCTGAATCATTACTATTTGTTTTTTGAATTTATTTTCGTTTAAAAAAATTATCATCAGTGGACTGCTTTTGGCCGCCCCTATAATCGGCCGCCTGTGTGTGATGCACACTTTGCACACATGGTAACGGCGGCCCTGTCTACTTGCTCAATTTTTTGCACTTCGATTTCAATATTCACATTTGCTTCTTTGTTGGCTATTGTCATTACTTTCGTTTTTTCCATATTTATTATTAAGAAATACATATTATGTACTATGTCCATATAAACTTACGTGCATAGAAATCGGCCCACTTAAAAATTTGGTCATTTTTGAAGTCTCATATTTTCTAAACCTGTTGGCCGATTTAAGTGATTTTTTTAATATTTTATAGCCTTATTCTTTAACAATATCGACGTAATAATATTATTGCTAAACAAGTAAGTGTTCTTGTATACCGGGTGTAACAATGATAGTGTATTTTTTCCTCAAAGTTCAGAACACCCTATGGAATATTATAGCGTAGGTATATAAAATATTGAAATTAAAACTCAACTGTAGAATTAGGCTTTCATAACATTTTGCTTTTCGATTTATTCCTTTATGTTGGATAATAAAAAGTTAGGTATTTTAATAACTAGCAACGTTCTTCATCAATACAGGGCATTTCTAAAGAAGTGCTACAAACTTAAAGGCGAAATTGTGCATAAAAAATAATGACCGTTTCATTTATAAACATATGTCCGCAACTGCTTCGTTTTCGAGATACGGGATGTTGGATTTTTTCTTACCAACTGACGATTTATTTACTGCTTTAAAACCGGTTGAGATATGCAAATAAAATTTGGTAGGTTTTAAGAGGTAGTTATTGCGCATTTTTTGGCATACAACTAAGAATTTTATATTCACCATTGGCGTACATACGGTTAATATGACCGAGTAATATGACCTGTATGCACGCCAATGGTAAATATAAAATTCTTAATTGCACGCCAAAAAATGCACAAAAACTATCTCTTAAAACCTACCAAATTTCATTTGCATATCTCAACCGGTTTTAGAGCAGTAAATAAATCGTCAGTTTGTAAAAAAAAAATTCAACATACCGTATCTCGAAAACGAAGCATTTGCGGACATATGTTTATAAATGAAATGGTCATTATTTTTCATGCAGAATTTCCCCTTAAAGTTTGTTGCACTTATTTAGAAACACCCTGTACTGATAAAAAACGTTGCTAGTTGTTAAAATACTTAACTTTTTTATTATCCAACATAAGCGAATGAATTAAAAAGCAAAATGTTAAGAAAGGCTAAGGCTACAGTTGAGTTTTAATTTCAATATTTTATATATACGCTAGAATCTTTCACAGGGTGTTCCGAACTTTGAGGAGAAAACACACTATCATTGTTACACCGGGTATACAATAACACTTGCGTGTTTAGCAATAATATTATTACATCGATATTGTTAAAGAATAATGCTGGCCACTCACTTACGGATAACGAAGAGGATATGGCATGCAGGCCAAGACTGAAGGCCGTTATCGAAAACCGACACACACTAGAATCAGTTCGTTATCTGACGACCTTTTTCTTCAGGTAAAGATCTGTAGGGAATCGTAACTCTTGCCACACACAGTGCAATTATCGACGAGAAAGCATGTCCCTCTCACGAAAAAAAGCGTGTGCGTTAATAATTGTGCTAGAAAGTCGGAAGAAAAAGAAGAGAGCGTACTGGGTTAAAGATTGGCTCATGAAAAGAAACAGGTTATCTTTATCTCACATGGCATTTATGGCAGAATTAAAACTTTCCTGTACGGAAGATTATAAAACATATTTAAAAATGGATGAAACATGTTTTAAAAAGCTATTAAAACTAGTGATACCTTTAATAAAGAAACAAAACACTAGAATGAGAAGTGCCATTAGTGCGGAAGAGAGACTAACTGAAACATTAAGGTTTTTACCTTTCTCTCTTAAATCCCGATTCGCGTAACATTTATCTTTAACCTTCCATAGGCAAGGATGTGATTGATAAATATCAATAAATTGACGTAAAAACTCAGAATTCTTTGCGTTCTTGTTTGCCATTTTCTCTTTAAAAATCCGATTTGCCGATCGATGCCAGTTAAGTTAACGATCTGCAGTCCAGATGTCACACACTTGCAGTTTTGTGAAGCGATCGCGCCAAGGTCTGAATGACAACTGCGTGTGGGTGGTAGTTTTGACCTTCGGTTAAGAGCTTGTCAGGCGCCAGGCCTCTTCGTTATCCGTAAGTGAGTGGCCAGCATAAGACTATAGCATCTTAAAAAAATCACTTAAATCGGCCAACATGTTTAGGAAATACGAGACTTCAAAAATGACCAAATTTTTAAGTGGGCCGATTCTATGCACGTCGAGAGAGTATCGTAATGACATGAATGCAGAAAACTAGGAAGAATTGTTAAAAGAACAGTTAATCTCCAAATTGGCTTTAGGGCCTGTTGCTGTCAATGACAATGCTCCAAAGCATAGTGTATAAATTAATAGAGCATCTACCACTAATTCTAAAAAAACCGATATGTTAACTTTGTTGACAGAACAAAATATAGTACCATTTGTAACATAAATATTGAAACTTAAGTTTGACTGCAGTACCTATACCCCAGGCTGTGGGTGAAAAAACGTGATATAATTCAGGAATTTTTGAAACCTATCAGGTGTTGTGAAGGACGATGCCAGGAATAACTTCTACTAAAATGTAACCAAAAATATTATGCGCTTTTTTTTAATTGCGATTTTCATTTGTTAAATTTGCAATTTTTATTGATTTTTAATTTTGTAGCTTAGGATATTGATTTTAGAGAAAAACTTTTTAATAAAAAGTTGTAGTAAATTAAAAACCTACAATTTGAGCTATGGTAAGTTTAATTTTGTTAATTGGTTATTGCAAAACAGCCTGCGAAAGGTCCAAAATGGCCGTTTTTTACAATTGCATTATTTATTGTACAAATAATTTTTTTTTATTTTTAAAGCTTTAAAATGAAGATCTTTCAATTCCTAACGTAAAAAAAATTGTAAAGCCAGATTAACGAATTTGTTGCTTAGATATTATCAATTGTTTATCCCAAGAGGTCAAATGTCGAAGGCTATAACTTTTTGAAAAAAAAATCGTATAGAGTTGGTGAAACATCTAGTCTCCTTCTAAAGAGTTATACTTTCATATTCTGATGTAAATAAATGCGTAAAACATTTTTAAACCTCTAATTTTTGGGTTTGAAAATAAGGGGGCAAATTTCGTTAAAAACATTTAGAGCTGAAGCGGCCCTGTACATCCTATGAGTTTTTAACTTACAGATTATTGTTGCTGAAGATGAAACAAAGATTTATAAAAAAATAAAAAATTTCTACGACCAACTGAAGCCGAGATAATTTTTGGGTTTGAAAATAAGGGGGCAAATGTCGTTATAAACATTTAGAGCTAAAGCGGCCCTGTATATCCTATGAGTTTCTAACTTACAGATTATTGTTGCTAAAGATGAAACGAAGATTTATTTAAAAATTTAAATTTTCTACAACCAACTGAAGCCGAGATAATTGTTTTTTTTTTCTAAAATCATAGTGCCCTCATTATAACAATTAAGAAATTATTTTACAGTCATTGACTAAAGAAAGACTTATATTATCTTAAAATAAAAATTATTATAAAATATAATTACATTTAATTATTAAGACTTATTTTTTAAATCGGTGCTTTTGCAAGCGGCCGAATTTTGCAAATCGCCCGGCTCGCTTCAAATCCGCGCGCTCGGAAAATTTTTAAGTAACTGGTATTAAATTTTGACAGAAAACAATTTAATAATATTACCATTATAATATACAGTCTATTTACCACTGTATTTGTTTTTCTTGATAAACTTTTATATGTGAAATCCAAAAAGAATAGTCACTACAAGGAGAAAAAGTTTTATATTGTATATTATAGTAAGAAGTAACATTATTATTATTATATTTATATAACAATGAAAAAATTAAAAATATAGTTATATATTTCTATGTATCATTTTTGTAATATTATTTCTTCAGAAATGAAATTTCACATATAAAAGTTTATCAAGAAAAACAAATACAGTGGTAAATAGACTGTATATTATAATGGTAATATTATTAAATTGTTTTCTGTCAAAATTTAATACAAGTTACGTAAACATTTTCCGACCCCGCGGATTTGAAGCGAGCCGGGCGATTTGCAAAATTCGGCCGCTTGCAAAAGCACCGATTTTAAAAATAATTTTTAATAATTAAATGTAATTATATTTTATAATAATTTTTATTTTAAGATAATATGTCTTTCTTTAGTCAATGACTGTAAAATAATTTCTTAATTGTTATAAATAAAGGCACTACGACTTCAGAAAAAAAAAAACAATTATCTCGGCTTCAGTTGGTTGTAGAAAATTTTTATTTTTTTATAAATCTTCGTTTTGCCTTCAGCAACAATAATCTGTAAGTTAGAAACTCATAGGATGTACAGCGCCGCTTCAGCTCTAAATGTTTATAACGAAATTTGCCCCCTTATTTTCAAACCCAAAAATTATCTCGGCTTCAGTTGGTCGTAGAAATTTTTTATTTTTTTATAAATCTTTGTTTCATCTTCAGCAACAATAATCTGTAAGTTAAAAACTCATAGGATGTACAGGGCCGCTTCAGCTCTAAATGTTTATAACGAAATTTGCCCCCTTATTTTCAAACCCAAAAATTAGAGGTTTAAAAATGTTTTACGCATTTATTTACATCAGAATATGAAAGTATAACTCTTTAGAAGGAGACTAGATGTTTCACCAACTCTATACGATTTTTTTTCAAAAAGTTATAGCCTTCGACATTTGACCTCTTGGGATAAACAATTGATAATATCTAAGCAACAAATTCGTTAATCTGGCTTTACAATTTTTTTACGTTTGGAATTGAAAGATCTTCATTTTAAAGCTTTAAAAAATAAAAACAAATTATTTGTACTATAAATAATGCAATTGTAAAAAACGGCCATTTTGGACCTTTCGCAGGCTGTTTTGCAATAACCAATTAACAAAATTAAACATACCATAGCTCAAATTGTAGGTTTTTTAATTTACTACAACTTTCTATTAAAAAGTTTTTTTCTAAAATCAATATCCTAAGCTACAAAATTAAAATTATTTTTGGTTACATTTTAGTAGAAGTTATTCCTGGCATCGTCCTTTACAACACCTGATAGGTTTCAAAAATTCCTGAATTATATCCTGAAATCGACCTATTTTTCACCCACAGCCTGGGGTACTAATGTGGATAAATTATTTCCTTAAAACTTCCGCCACATGAAGATATTGATAGTCCACCAGACTAACAATAGTAGTTGGACCCTCCAACTGTGTTCTGGAGCGCCCTCGTTTTAGATCTCGTATTGTTTATTAATCGATATTTGAATATTATCAATAGATTAGTAGAGAGATCAGGCAATCTCCTTGTTTCACTCCTCTTTCTAGGATGAAATCTGATCTTTCCAGAATCAGATTATTTTCCCAAGCTTGTGGTATTTAATTCTGTTCCAATGCTTCATTACATATTATCCAGAACCAGTCTGCTTTCTCGCTACTCCGTTTCGTCATTTTTGATTCTACTCTATCTTCGCCTCCAGTTTTCCTGTTTTAATTCTTTCTGTTGCTTTAATATCTTCTTTTTTCTCTATATCCTGCGTTCTCGTCTTTCCTTGTGCTTAATGTGTCAAATGGTGAATGTTAACAGATGAGTAAGATTTTTTTTTCAGGGCAAAAATAGTAGAAAAATGTGTCTACTTGTAGTATTATTAAAGATAGTTCAGTAAAATACAGGGTGAGTCATGAGGAACTGTACATACTCCTACCTCGTATAGAGGCCCCTATGGGGAATAACAAATGACCATTAAAAAGTGTCTGCTCCCATTGTTTAATAATATACAGGGCGAGTTTCGCATTTTGACAGAAATTTATATTCGTCATAATTTTTGAACGGTCAGATCGATGTGTCTCTTATTTTGGTCAATCGTTACACTATTACCACCTAATCAACTGATTTATTCAAACTAGAAAAAAATCAGGTCCGGCTTTAAAAAATTAGTTCGTTTGGGTCTTAGAAAAAATTTCACCCTGTATACGCTTTTTGAAAACTCTAATATTAATTTTACAAATTAGACAAATAGGCAATTAAAATGGCATATTTATTTTTTCCCCACACGATTACTTATTTTTTATTAAAAAATCAAATTTGTCAAAATCGCAATTTTACCATAAAAATAAAAAAAAATAAACAACGTTTTTCTTAAAATTAAAAGATTCACCATTTTTTTTTTCTATAACACGTCTAGATCTAAAACTCCCCATAACACTTCTTTTTGGACTCTATAGTTTAACATAGACGTGATCAAATAGATAAATTTTAAATTTTTTCACTTAATTTTTGCGATTAAACTTTGCAATTCACGAAGTTGCACCTTTTATTTTTTAAAAATTCATAACTTTTACGAGAAGAAGACTGAAAGTCTACAACAATTGTCATAGTCTTCACAATGGTAAGAGATATGTGCTGTAAAAATTTCAGAAAAATTTTTTTAAATGGAACGTTGTAGCGAGTTAAACCGTGATTTCATCTTTTTTTTCATTTTTAGGTTAAAATTCCGATTTTGACAAATTTGATTTTTTAATAAAAAATTAAGTAATCGTGTGGGGAAAAAATAAGTATGCAATTTTAATTGCATATTTGTCTAATTTGTAAAATTAATATTAGAGTTTTCAAAAAGCGTATACAGGGTGAAATTTTTTCTAAGACCAAAACGAAATAATTTTTTAAATCCGGGCCTGATTTTTTTCTAGTTTGAATAAATCAGTTGATTGGGTGGTAACATAAATTAAATATTTGTTCAAGAAAAATTAATTTTTGTAATAAAAGTAAATTTTTTTTAAATATATGGTTCACTTTACCAAACTTTTAATTATTATTCATAGTCAAATTTGATTTTTTTATAAAAAATTAAGTAATCATGTGAGGAAAAAATAAATAAGCCATTTTAATTGCCTATCTGTCTAATTTGTAAAATTCATATTAGAGTTTTCAAAAAGCGTATACAGGGTGAAATTTTTTTTAAGACCCAAACGAACTAATTTTTTAAAGCCGGACCTGATTTTTTCTAGTTTGAATAAATCAGTTGATTAGGTGGTAATAGTGTAACGATTGACCAAAATAAGAGACACATCGATCTGACCGTTCAAAAATTATGACGAATATAAGTTTCTGTCAAAATGCGAAACTCGCCCTGTATATTATTAAACAAGGGGAGCAGACACTTTTTAATGGTCATTTGTTATTCCCCATAGGAGCCTCTATACGAGGTAGGAGTATGTACAGTTCCTCATGACTCACCCTGTATTTGGAAAACATTGGGAAATAAGTGAGAATAGAGATTTGGTGGTAGTCAAACCAATTTCGAGAAAAATAAAAATAAGTAGTAAACGAGCAGTTATTCCAGAAAATGAATAAAGCATTTATAGAAGTGGGATAAACGTAAGACGAATGGAGAAATAGTATATAAGTCGCTAGATAAAAAAACATCAGGCTGAAATTACAGAGTTATAAAACTGCTTAGTACTACTAAAAATTCAAGTATTCTGCCGATGAAATACCCATCTCAAATAAAACACAAGCCGTGTCTGTGGGTGGGTGTAAAAAGAAACAAAACCAAAAACAAAAAAATCTGGTGACCGAGTCTCGGTATTGTACACTGGCGCCTACAATTACGCTATTGCTCTGATTAACGAAACAAATCATACAACTGAAGCCAATTTAGGCCTTAATTTGTTATTTCCTATCTACACTTTAAAAGATGTTTGTCTTTGTCAAGTGGCGATTTATTTGAGGCATATATCAGAAGAGGGACTCCTACAACGGCGAAATAAAAAATGAGATGTGATGGAAACTGAAGTGATGGCTCATTGTCGAGTAAAAACCATCATGATTGAATATTTCAATCATTATTCTTAAAATTTTCTACGATTATGGTACACGTCGATTCTTGTTTTATCAATTTTATGAGGTGAGTGGCTTTTATTTTCTTATATTTAACATTTTTATTTTTGAAGTTATACTTCTTTACGCGCGATATGAGGGTGAATTTTTATAATGTTAAAACCTACGATCCCGGCGCATGCGCATTATAACTTTGTTCTGATTGGATGTTCAAATGACATGTCAAAAATTATCCAATATGGCAGCTGTAGCGCAGCTGTGATTTGGACAGTTGACGGTTTGGTTGTGTATGGTTGTTGCGTTTTAAAATTTGTGGGAAGAGAAACAACAAAGGTTAGTTAATAAATAGTTTTCATATTATATTTGTGTTTTTTTGTTCAAAATGTTTTAATTTATGTATGTATCAGTCCAGAAAAGGTGTGGAAAGAATATATTAGTGTTTTTAAATATATTTTTCTACAAACGTGTTAAAAATGCAATTTTTAGGACTCCATAGGAGCGTTAAACATGCTACTTTAAGGCACTAGTGCTTTAAAATTTTTAAGGCACTGCAGTTAAAAGTGAATTGTCAAATTATTGTGAAACGTCAAAATATTTATATTTCATTTATTAACATTAATATTAATAATACAACTTGCGCAATTTGAAAAAGGTGGTTTAAAAGGTTTTTTATTATAATTTTGTGTCTTTGGATTTGTCTTCCTTGGGCGTAAAATAATAAAACATCTATTTTTATATTTCACTTGTCACCGTGATGTATAATTATGTATATCTGAAAGGTACATAGCATGAGGCTTGATGGCCTTGTTGGTAGAGCATTGGACCAGAGATAAAAAAATCGCGAGATTGCGGGTTCAAATCCCGGACGATTCATATTTTTTTCTTTTTTTTTTTTTTTTTTTTAATATTTGGCATTGTTAAGTTTTGGTTCATTTTTGGTAATTATTGTTAATTTTTTGTATTGTAACTGTTAAGTAGGTATATTTATTTCGTTGAAATTATATTATAATAGAAGTATAACTTCTTACGTGCGTACAAAGTACACACACATTCTTTTTAAATCATTTTGTTGTTTGATCCAATATTCTTATTAATTTTATATTTTCTTCTCACTGCTCCTTTTTAGTCCAGTGTATAACATTATTTTTGCTCCGTCACCTTCTTTAGTTATTCGTCTTCTGGTGCCGTACGCTATGCAGCATGACACTTTCTTGTCTTACTCCTTCAGTTGTTTCGAATTCATGTTTCTGTACATATTATGTAGTTCTCCCATTTCTTTTATATATAGACTTTTGATGATTTCAGCTAGTTTTTCCTCAACACACCTTCTTATCAAGCTGTCCCAGGTTTGTAGTTTTATCCTGTCGAATGCCTTTTCCAGGTCTCCAAATATGTGATTCTTTTATATTATTTTCTCTGGTATATGGTAAATCTGTAATTCCTAGATGATGTCATGTATAAATGATTTAAACATGTATAAATAGGACACTTGAAATCTTCGAGGGTCTTTAATAACTTTACAACCATGGATGATGGTCTCTTCTTTTTCTTCTTCATCTTTGTAGTAATTCTGCTTGTTCGTTAACGGATTAATACCGCTACGGAAAGTTATCACTCCATTATTTGCGTGGTGGTTCGATACTTCTTCTGCCGATAGGTGATTTATCTCTTAGTACATATTTTGACCACACGGGCCTCCCCATTCTGTATATGTAGTTATTTCATTCTCTTTTTTTTCTATTTAGTGTCCATTCGATTATACATTGTACGTTACATTTTCTTCTAATGTCTTCTCTCCTCTTTCAATCACTCAGCGTATTTCCTCTAAAGTGTAGACAATCTCCATCTGGATAATCCAGGAGATCCATGGAATTTCCTGTTATGTCTGGATGTCTCAGTGTTAATATCTAGGTTTCGCCATATAGTGTTATTAAGGCATACTGCTAGTCTACTTTCCGCACTTTGGTTCTCTTTGTCAGTTCCAGAATTTGACCCAGGTAGATACATACTATTATTCTATATACTAGTGTGAACCTTTATATTGTAAGAACAGGTATTATGAGAGTAATATAAATATAAGAAAATATATAGGATGTCTTATTTAATAAATTGTATGTTTGCTTTTCCACCTAGGTATTAATCACCATACAAAATTCGACATACTATCCAATCCAATCCAAGCCTGGAAAATATCATTGCCTACATTTTTTCTAAATAACTTTTTTGGATATTCTATACTGTGATGGAATTATCGACCAATGTCATACTAAAGACTCACCCAGTATTTGGGACAATCAATCACAAGAAAAAATAAAACGAAAAACACGAAATTAGTAGAATATCAAATCTATAATGTATTTTACCAATCACCACATATTGCTCTGAAACATAGGTTTTAGACAAGAAGACATAATACAAAGAGTAGATGTTCCTTAAAAGACAACTGGGCTAGAAAAGACCATTGGTAGAAAGAACAAGGGTAGCAAGACCGTAACAAAGATGGTACGGTGACTAGAAAAACAAGGGAATGAAATTGGTACCGGCTAGCCAGGATACAGGAAACTGGAGATCAATGAGAGAGGCTTATATATTGAGAAGATAGTGAACAGCTGAAGAAGAACAAAGTTAGAATATAAATTTTGAATATTTCAGATAGAAATCTTGTTGAAATATATTTAATTAGTGCCTCTTATACACCATTGCAAATTTGTATACTAGTATTATACCTTTTATTTTAAAAATTAAAAATATTAAATTTAAAAATAATTCTACTATATAAATGGATAGGTACGCTCATGTCAAGTTTTTAGTGAAAACCCAGAAAAGTTTCGAGCCTATTCCGCCAAAGTGGAGCGAAAGAGACGGAAAAGAGAATGATGATAAACTGGGAAAAACTAATTATTTTTTCGTCAATTTCAATTAATGCCAACAAAATGCAATCTAGTAGCTCACTTCAAAGAGAATCCAATATGGAAATCAAATTATTTCAGCACTCTACTCTCTGCTTTATCACTTAATTCATCATTTTTGTAATCAGTTCGTGGTTGCTTAAAGCTGGATATTATTTTCGGAAAAAATGGATTAAGCGGATAATTACTTTTTAGATTTGTATAAAAACGATATAAAAATACTTGGAGCAATACGAAAAAATTGGGTTGGTCTAAAAATGTTGATAGAGAAGGATTTATTGAAAAAATTTTAGCTGGTTGTAAAAGGAAGCAATATTTGGAAGTCAAAGTATTTTATTATTGAACATACCTCTTCTTACTTCTCCTATTATTTTTACTCCTAGACGACATAGAGACAGCAACTAAAACGATGATTAGAAAAGTGGAATGAAGAAGTGGATTGAAGAAGAAGTATCGACTCTTCTATAAATATGTAGTTTTACTTTTCATTTTTTTGGAAGATTTAATATTTTCAATAATAATCTTTTTTACAGCAATGGGTCTAGTGTTGCCCAAAATCGGTCTTGGTCTTGTTCTTGCATTTTCGCAAGACCAAGACCAAGACCAAGACCGCCTAATTTTAGCAAGACCAAGACCAAGACTTACCGCGCAAGACTTGAGCAAGAACAAGACTAAGCCTGCGAGACTCTTGCGTCTTGCAGTTAGAGCTGAGGGTCTAAGTTGAGCTATATTCTTAGATACTCTATGAGAAACAAAAATAATTGTAAAAAAATGGAAAATTGGATTTATGCGCATTACGAACAATACCATAAACATACATAGCGAATCAAAATACCCATTAAAAAAACACTTGACACATTTGACATGCACTTAGAGGTCATTACTATAATGTAAAAATAAAATATTTTGTACCTACATGCTTTCCCAGCGGCCGACTTCTTCGCTCTGAAATTAATTGTCCAGGTTTTGAGAATAGTCGTCTTCTAATCATAACATAACATTCCTGCGTTGCGACGCCTACAGTAATATCGAATATCGTATACAAACTTTTTAAAAATGTATCACGTTAGCTAATAGAAAATAATACTTAATTAATATATAAGTAATTAATTTTTTTCATACTCTATTATGTATTGTTTATGCTGACTTTGCTATGAGGTCACTCGGCTAAACAAAATTTGCCGAAACAGCGCGGCTATTATTTTTAAAAGTATCATAAGATAGTGATACGAGACAAAAGTACAGATAATGCCGGATATTGTGTAAACAAAATACCGAAATATAATTTTAACGATATACACTTCTCCAAGAAATTAACGCACCACCTTAAAAACGGGTCATTTTTAATGTCTCAAATTTCCTAAACCTGTTGTCCGATTTAAGTGATTTTTTTAATACGTTGTCTTATTCTTTATAAATATTGCTGTAATAATATTGTTGCTAGAGAGGTCAATTATTGTCATTGTATACCGGGTGTACCAATCAAACTGTGTTTTTTCTCACTCTGTGAAATATTCTAGCATTATTCAAGCATGTAATAGCATACTGAAATTAAAACCCAACTATAGCCTCATATTTTCTTAGCATTATGATTTTTTATTCATTTACTTATATTGTATAATAAAAAAGTTAGGTACCTACTTTTTTAACTAGCCATGTTTTTCATCAATTCAGGATGTTTTTAAATAAGTATGGCAAACTTTAATGGGTAATTCTGCACGAAAAATAATGACAGTTTGCTTCATAAACGTTTACTTTATAAATGCTTCGTTTCCCAAATAGGGGGTGTTGAAATTTTTCTTACAAACTGACGATTTATGTATTGCTCTAAAACCGGTTGAGATATGCAAATGAAATTTTGTGGGTTTTAAGAGGTAGTTTTAACTTTAGTTAGTTAGATCATAGGCAGGTATCACTTAGATCGTGGCTTCAAACCCACCCGGTGTCAGTTGTTTAGATAGTTATTAATTTGGCTAGTCTTTACTACGGTTATGATATTCAAGCTTAAAATGTACCTCTCTGTTAATGGCCTCTAATAAATATTTCTCATAATTCGGTCATCATTCTATAATGTCCATATATTTTCCAGAACTGATCAAACACTACGTTCTGAAAAATGTAGCCTACAAATTAAAATGTCGTACTAATTATAATGGTCCTCAGATCTTAGCTTTGATCAATGTGTTCCCATTACTTTAGATCACAAAATTTATATATTTGGGGTGTGGGGTGTCAGATATACTATATTGGACAAGCAGGTCAATAACTAAAACAGGAACAGAGGGTGACTCAACAGAAAAGTAACTATAACAAAATAAAAAAAACCAAAAATATGGTATACGGAGAAGAAGATTTATATTCAGCATTAGAAGGATATACTTACTTAGTGTAAATAAAAGTACGATCACAAATATCGATGCCCATACCACGTAACATTTGCATTATAAAATTTATTCTTTATTTGCCTTTGTTTTTTATCTCAATTTTTAGCATTACCTATTTCAATTTCGTGGTAGGATTGAATCAAAAAATTTTTTTATTTTCTATATTCTGCTTATCCATATTTATATGAACTATAAAACAATAAATCAATAAGATTTAGTACCGACACGGCAGTTAAAATTATCTCAAATATATTTTAAGCCATAAAAGTATTTATCTTCTTGCGTAATTAACGATTTGTTTGAAAAAGGTGTTGTTTTTTAGTCATTTCTAAAAAAAGGTGACAACTTGTGTAATATGGGAAGTGGATATGCTTTTTAAACTGTATTAAAGGAAAATTATGTATTTATTACACATACAGTACAGGTGGCCTCATTTAAAAATATTATTCGTATATCTCAGAAACAGTACATTTGGCAACATCGAAAATATAAAATTTTAAATTGCTGGTCCATCTAATGGTAGGGGAGCCCAAGCGGGGATTTTGCAGTTACTCGAGCGCGTCAGATTAGCATATGGGGAGAAACCTGGTATCCTGCAGATGTACCTCTACCATATTATATTGGCTCTTAACACAGGGGAGTTCGTTAAGGTGGGCCCGAAAAAAATCTATCCTTAAAAAAACTCGAAATTGTCAGATTAAGATAAGGTACGAGTACGTTAAATACATGCAAAAGAGTGTATATTTAAAAAATCTGACAATTTGAGCCGGGCGTAAGGAAATGGGTGAGTCCCAAAGTTTCACAAGAAAAAAAAAACGAATATTTCGCGAAATGAATGACAGATTGAAAAACTAAAAAATATGTACTCAATATTTTTTAAAAATCTATCGAATGATACCAAACACGGCTTCCTACGAAGAGGGGTGGGGGTAAATTTAATATTTTAAATACGAATCCCGCGATATTTCGCGAATTGTACATCAGATCGAAAAACTGTAAAATACACTTATTCAATATTTTTGAAAAATCTATCGAATGGCATCAAACACGACCCCCACGGAGGTGGGGTGGGGGGTTACTTTAAAATCTTAAATAGGAGTCCCATTTTTTGTTGCTGATTTGGATTTCTTACGTAAAAATAAGAAACTTTTATTCGAAGCATTTTTTGGAATTATGGATAGATTGCGTTATAATCGAAAAAAACGATTGTTGGATATGGAAAATTAAATTAAAAAATGGCAAGCGCCCACTAAAATGGAAAACTTTACTTAACTCTTTTTGGTTTTAGGACCTGCTCTTCACAACCCAATAGGTCCCCATAACGCTCGAGTAACTGCACATTTAGCATACTTTGCTCCCCAACATATTGTTTATATCATAAGGGGTGCAGGGCCTATTTTACCACTAGGCCTGTGAGGCACCTTCCCCGGGCCCGTATTTGAATGGGGCACGGAAAGGTCACCAAACAAAACATGTTTATTACAATAACAAAACAAATTTTCAAAATTCTTTCATTTTACGAACAGGCAATGATAAATGATAATCATAGGAGTTATAATTGAGTGGATAGGCTCAAACTTTCGGCTTCAATGTTCTTTAAATGCATTCATTTTTGTCGAATCCTCAAAAAACTAATAAAATATTTTTAAAAAATTTAGACGCAGATTGAATATTACCGAGGGCCGAATGTCCCTTAGAATAAATAAAAAGTTTCTTTTGAATAAGATATGTATTTAAAATTAAAAATCACACTCAATTTTCTCTTTTTTTCACCCCTGTAACTTATTAAAATAAACATTATCGAAGATTTCAGGGACTTTAGGCCCTCGGTAGTAACGTAATCTTTCATTCTGCGTTTAAATTTTTCAAAACTACTTATTAGTTTTCTCAGGCTTTGAAAAAAAAACGAATGCATTTAAATAGCATTGAAGCCGAAAGTTTGCGCCTATCCTCTTAAACAATGTTTAATTGTTTAAATATAAATTTTATTTAGGTATTGTTAATAAAAATTTTATTTTCTTGTGCAACTATATTTCTATTAAATAATTAATACATTTTTAGAAGTTATTATTATTATTAAATTATATTTACGGGCCCGAAAATTGTGTAGTGCCTCGGGCCTGATTTGAAGTAAAATAGGCTCTGAAGGGGTGTCACATATATATTTATGCTTCCGTACTTTACGCACGCCCTTTGTATAAGCGATAGTGGGATAGTGCTAAAAACTCGAAGAAGCTAGATTGGCGCTATAGTGATCAAATTTTTTATAGTTTTCCACTATCACATTTCTACTATCTGTGATTAGAAATTATTGTGTATACTATACTATCTATACTAAGGATTTCCACAGTTTTCACTGTATTAGTTCACTCAACCGTTCTATCCAGTTCTTTCTATCTTGCCAGTCCTCTTCCTCCGGATTTCTTCCTTCCAGTGCTTAGAATTTCATCTCTTAAAGATCTTCATGGGCTGCATCACTATGTTGTTCTGTTTATCCAACGTTTTTTGTCTGCTCTTCTGACATGTCCGTACCAGGTTAATCTCTTCTGTTCAATGTAGTCTATGTTATCGGAGTTAATTACCACTCTTCTCTTAATCTCTAAGTTATTTATTCTATCGCTTCTTGTTATTCTGCAGCTTCTCCTTAGGAATTCCATCTCTGTTGCGCTTATTTTGTTTCTGGTTGTCTTATTTATTATCCAATTTTAACACCCATAACTCAGAATACTTATTGTCATGGTGTTATATATTCTTCTTTTTGTTTTTATATTGATGTTCTTATCCCACACTACCGGGTTCAATTTTTTATGAAGTCTCTTGTTTGTCCTAGTATATTTCCAGCTTTTTATTTCTGCATTCTCCGTGGTTAGGTACCTATTCAGTTTTCTTTAGGTTTATTTCCATTTCACTCTTTGTTCCAGTTTTCTCATCATAAAGTTGAGGTCATCTTTATCGTGTGTGATCACTATTTGGTCGTCAGAAAAACCAAAGGGTATATGGTATATGTAGGTATTCGTTTCTTACTGATATGCCCAATGCCTATTCCTTCGCACTTTCTTTTCCGTGGTTTCAGGGCTTTTTTTTCTCCGGTTTTTCCCAGTTTTTCCCTTTGTCGTTTTAAATGGACTGCATATTCTATTGACCTTTTGATAGCTACTTTGTTATTTTTGTAGAGTGTTAGTACTGTATTTACTAATATTCGTGGATCTTCGATGTCTTCCATTGCTTCCTATAGCTTGGTTCTAGATATCGAGTCATAGGCCTTCTTAAGATTACAAAAACCAGAGGGATGGATCTATTTTTGGCCATTCTTTTTTCTATTAGTTGTTTCGACCGTGTAAATGTGTATTGTGTATAGGTACTATAAGAACCTAAATCCTATTGTGTATCTCTGTCGCCCCGCTTTTTTGTATCTAACCCGCCATTACGAAAAAAATGTCACAAGAAGTCGGTATCGCGCGTTAGAAAAATTATCGCAAGAGCTGTCAACTATTATACCAATAAAATGAAATGTAAACACCGCGACAACCGTTTGAAAGGACCGCCTCTCGATGGTCTTCGCATCCTTCACCGTAATATCAGGAACATGTTTGTTTAATAACACAGATAAAACAAACTGATAACGCTATATCAGACAAAAACCCTTTCGAATTTAGCTGCTTTGATACGGAATCCACTTTCCGATAGGTACAAAAAATATAACGATGTGTAGTAAACGGGCGATATTAATAGCTTTATTTGTTTATAGATTTTTCTACAATTTAGATTTATATGAGACAATCTATGTTTCGAAAAGTCGAAAGCTTACAGAATGGGTGACGCTACAAGATGCCTATTCCAAAAAAGAATAACAGAAAGAAACAAAAATATATACATCGCAGAAAGTGATGGAGTCGAAGGAATCTAGGCAAAATTAAGTCTAATATTTTAGCCTCAGCCAAGGAAGCTCTTGGTGACAAAAACATAAATAAAAAGAAATCGATTTTAAGACAACAGATTCCATGGTTTTGTACAGAAGTAAAGGAAAATGCAAAGAAAAGAAAAAAGCTTACCTGAAATTGATAATTGATATCAACAAGGCACAAGAGGCATACGATAATTACAAGATAATAAGAAACGAGACACATGCACTTGTAGAAAGAATAAAAAAAGAACATTGGGAACGTTTTGGGAAAAGAAATGAAATAAGAGGTCAAAGAACGGAGGAATGAAACTAATAGAACCAAAACACACAGAAAAGGATGCATGAATCAACTCATCATCATTCAATCTTTGCTTGTCCACTGCTGGACATAGGTCTCCCTCATAATTTTCCATCTGTTTCGATCTTGTGCCTCTTGCATCCAATTCCTATGACAACGTTTTAGATCATTCATCATCATCATCAAAGAGCAGTAAACCTACGCCTCTCTGATGATGACTCCAATTAGAGTCGAAAATCGTCGATTTAGGGCCGGTTTTTCAGTGCTGGGTTAACCCAGATTTTTCGGTCACCTAAATTTTTATGGTTAATCAGTTTTTCAATACTAGGTTATCGCTTAAACCCGTTTAAGTTGACCAAGATTTTAACCGATACTCGCTATCATAGGTGGTTTAACTCCGAATTTTCCGACAGACGTTTATCTATATTTGCTGACACAAGAGGTTAGTTAAATTATGACATTTTGTGTTATCGCGGGAAATATTGTATTATGTATTATTATATTCTTGATTATATCTTCATCATCAGATGAAGAATCGGAACTTGAATGCATTAATCATTTTTGTAATGTTATGTTATTTGTTATTTATAAAATAGGTTATAAAATTCTATTTTGTTTATTTTTCTGTCAAAAATCTATAGAATTGCACATCTTGGTTTAAAGCACTCAAAAACGATATAAGGGTTAAAATATTGGTTAAAATTTAAACTAGGTTAGCTAACCAAAATTTTAACCGCTCACTGAAAAACCGGGCCTTAGAGTGCTCTCTGTACTAAGTGAAAAATAAGACAGTTTTGCCTTCGTATTGCAACTGAATAAAAATGGTATACATTTTTACTTCCTTTTTAATTTTAGATTTAATTTGACACAATTTGTAAAAAAAGTTCAACCTTCTGATTCACAAAAATTTATTGAACGTGAGAATTTTGAAGGTTTGGTCTGTACATTTTTTGTTTTCTGTAGTAGATGAATTTATAAGGAATAAATTTTCTTAGACTGGAGTTACGCATTATTTTTAATTTTTACTATTACTTGTCATACGAAACATCGTAATCACACAATCACAAAAGGAAATGCAAAGAAAGCCTGCATCAGATGAATTTCTTATAATGTTTTGCAGTTGCAAAAAAGATGCTGGGCAACTTGTGGTTGCAGAAATGTGTCACTTTTGTAATTCCGTATGTGGTGATAATTGCACCAATTGCCCTCCAGTTGTGCATTAGGCTGCAGACAGTGATAAAAGAGATACAGGGATATAAGAGATAATTTTTTTATAAGGAGTAGGTCTTCTCTAAGGATTTTTCGAGATTAAAAAGTTGCAATATAATTAAACAATATTTGAAAAAAGGGTCTATAATGTTATGATTGCACGAAAAATTCTTTTTAGTCTGCAAAAAATTACAGACCATAGTCTCTATTTGATTGATAATGAAATCTTTTCATTATTCGAGTTAAATTCTCAGCTTAGAAACAGACACACTGACATCTTCCGTTAAATATAATTAAGAGATTATTCACATGATTAAATTTCAGTTGGTTCATCGTTGTCTGTGAAAAGCACAAAACTTAATGGAATAAAAAAATTGAAACCGAAGTATCCGGTGACGTATGTATGTATCTGAGCAAAAACCAAAGTAAATCTTTTTCTCTTACATTCATGATATGAGGATTGTGTTTCAGAATAAGTGAGTATTTCATCCGGAAACAATGACTTATGTTCAACATCTGATGGCTATAGTCTTTGGATTAATTAACCATAGGCGCACACTTGAAATTTGGTGAGTCTCACGTAATAATAGAAATATTCTAAAGTAATATTATTAATCAACTCTTCCCTTCAATAGCTTTGTGCAATTATTACTAGAAGAGTTGAAAAACGAATCAAGAAAAATAGAATTAAAGATGAACTGTGATAAAACTAAACTATGACCAACCAAAACAAAGACTTCAATGTTCCAGTAGAATAAACAAACTTGAGCACGTATTCTTGGTCATTTCACACAAATGAACAAGGAAATAAGAGGCAGGAAATTAAAACAAGGAGCAGATTAGCTTGGGCAGCATTTGGCAATCTCTCTTATATATCGAAGAAAAAAAAAAAGAAGAAAACTTAAAAACGAGAATTTTACATCAATATGTTCTACCTCCTCTTACAAAATACTGAAAAACTTGGACATTTACCACGGATAATAATATAGAAAACATAGCGAAAACGTAAAGATTTATGGAAGGATTGATGTTCTTGTACTGATGATGAAGTTTTTGTAAAGTCATTTAAATCATTCTATCTTGTTATTGTCAAGACGTTTACTGCAGTATTTCTTGATATCTTCTTCTTCTTCGTCTAGCCACTCACGTCCACATCTGAACATAAGCCTCTTTAAGTCTTCTTTTTCATTGTTTTTTGTTGTACGCTACTTGTAGCCAATTTTTCCCGGCAGTTCGTTTCAGATCATCTGTCCATCTCATAGGAGGTCTGCCTCTGGGTCTTTTGTGTTGGTAGGGTCTTCAGGTTAGAATTGTTCTGTGCCATTTGTTTAGATCGCTCCTAGCTACATGTCCAGCTTATTCCCATTTCAATTTTAATGATTTTTGTACCACATCGGTGACTTTGGTTTTCTGTCTTATCCATGTGCTTGCTTTCCTGTCCTTAAGTGATATGCCAAGCATTGCTCTTTCCATCGCGTGTTGAGTAACTCTGAGTATGTTCATATTCTTTTTTGTGATTCTTCATGTTTGTGCCCCATATGTTAATATCGGAATAATGCATGCATCAAAAACTTTAGATCTAAGATGTAGTTGAATTTTGTTGATTTCTGAGTATATAGTTCAGTTTGCCGAATGCTGCCCATGCTAACCTTCTTCTTCTTTTTATTTCTTCCGTTAGGAAGATAATATATATACTTAGGACAAAAAATAATACTAAATAGGGAAATTCAAACGAAAGAAATATTTCTTGATAATATTATTAATTTTATCGATCAGACACTCGTAAAATAATTGTTATTTTTCTGAGACTATGAGACTTTTAATATCAGAAGATTAATAAGTAGTGTTGCCCAAATGCAAGACCAAGACGAGACTTAGACAGTCTTGGTCTTGGTCTTGCGCCAGTACACCTGGTCTTGGTCTTGGTCTTGGTATTGCGCTCCCGGTCTTGGTCTTGGTCTTGGTCTTGCAGCAAGAGTCTTGCAAGTCTCGCAGTTGCCCATTAGCCTATTGCATATCTTAGAACAACGTAACAGAGAGGTACATTTTAAGCTTGACCATAGTAAAGGCTAGCCAAAATATCATAGCCGTAGTAAAGACTAGCCAAATTAATAAATATCTAAACAACTGACACCGGGTGGGGTTTGAACCCACGATCGCTGTCTATGTTCTAACTAACTAAAGTTAAAACTACCTCTTAAAACCCACAAAATTTCATTTGCATATCTCAACCGATTTTAGAGCAATAAATAAATCGTCAGTTTGTAAGAAAAATTTCAACCCCTCCCCATTTGGTAAACAAAGCATTTATAAAGTAAGAAAAAACACCGTTTGATTGGTACACCCGGTATACACTGACAATAATTGACCTGTCTACCGACACTATATATTATTACTGCGATATTTATAAAGAATAGAATAAGACCAAATATTAAAAAATCACTTAAATTTAAATAACAACAGGTTTAGGAAATTTGAGACATTAAAAATGCCCCGTTTTTAAGGTGGTATGGTGCCATGGACGTATAAATAAAGATGGGTGGTGCGTTAATTTCTTGGAAAATATAAGTGCTAAGGTGACATATTTTTAAAAAGTTTGGATACGATATTCGATATTATTGTAGGCGTCGCAACGCAGTAATGTTGTGTTATATGAATATGATTAGAAGACGACTATCCTCAAAACCAGGACAATTAATAATTTCAGAGCAAAGAAGTCGGCTGCTGAGCAAAGGCGTAGCTACCGCCGCGCCGGTATCAATTATACGGGGCCTGGCGCTGCATGTCGAAACAAAACTTCCATTTAAAAAATTAAACAAAATATTCTACAATTTCCCTAATAAAACGCTTTGAAACAGTGTATTGTTTGGATGTCGACCTTTTCGTGTAATGGATTTTTTATCTATAATATTTGCCGCCGTATTCCATAACAACAAAGTAGCTTTGTTTTTGGTTTCAAGTTACTTTTCATTGTTCATTCACTGTTGGCGGTGACACACTGTAAAATGGCCAAATTGCAATTTTTGTTATCGCTTAATCTTTGACGATTTGGAAAAGTGTGTATATTGTTTTGGGTATATATTCGTGTACTTAATCTATTTATTGTCTAGCCCATTTTTTCATTGTCCAGTCACCCTTGCCTTATATAATATAACAAGAACAAGTGTTGTTGAAAACACTGAAACTGTTTTCAAATCTATTTTTTGAGTTTGGTTTATTAGAGTTTATTAGGTTTATTAGGTTCAATTTGTGCAGTCGATTCAGAAAGTTTAAATTTTAAATTCTGAAAATATTGTGAAGTGAAAAAAATGAGTGAAATAAAAAGAGAGTAGCTGAGTGGAGCGATGAAAAGAAAAATGAAACAAAAAAAAGAAGAAGTTCTGAAGAAGATACCCAAAATTTCTTCATTTTTCCATCAACCAGATTCTCAAAGTGATTTAGATTGCAATGGTAAGTAGGTACTAGATCTCTTTCTACTAATGAAACAATAATTCTTATCTAATTTTCGTCTGTAACAGGGGTGGCCAAGGTCCTTGATATTCTTTGATAGAAATTTGAATTTTTTTAGAAGCCGTCATTAAATGCGTATTAAAAAGTTATGCAAAAAAGAGGTGTTGAAAAATTTTTTACAGAGCTGTTTTACTTCTTTTGATAATTCTTTAAATCTTAATGAATAAATGGCGACAGCACTTCTTAGTAATTCTTTCAGATGCTGGTTATTTCGTACTGTATTTGAATTTCAGGAATTTTAAAGTGGAATAAAATTATTCTCACATGTCTTCTTCTTCATGTGCCGTGCTCGATTATCGAGTGTTGGCTAACAAAATTGGCTATAGTAATTTTGTTGGTGGCAGCTCGGAAAATGGAAGCTGGAGTTTCTCAAACCACTCTCTTAGGTTTCTAAGCCATGACGTTTTTCTTCGACCTGGCCCTTTTCTTCCGTCTCCTTTGCCTTTTATTATTAAATGGAGTATATTATAACTCTCTGCGTGGCGCATTCTTCTCTAGGTGCCGTCTCCACTTCGAAGGTTGGCAATCATCAAAGCGATTTTTACTTTTGAGAGTGCGGCTCTAAATAATTTGTTGTTACTACATCCAAACCATGCCCTAAGATTCTTCAGTCATGAGTTAAATCAGCTATCAGCTTCCTATAAATCTTTTTCCTGGATTTTCCTTACATAATGAACTGGAGTATTAGATATTGATCTCCTCCCATCACATGTCCCATATATCTCAGTTTTCTTCTCTTAATTGTTAGAATTACTTCTCCTTCCTTATGCATACATCTGTCTGATTACCTCTACGTTGGTTATTCTATTTACCCATGAGATCTTCAGCACTCTTCGGTACATCCATATCTCGAATGTCTCCGGTCTTCTCACATCAATTTTCGTTAGTGTCCACGCTTCCATCCCGTAGTATAATACGGATAGCACATAGCACCTCATAACATGGCCAAAAAAATATTCAAGTTTGCGAGCTTTTACTGCTCTGATGACTTCCCGTAATGTTTCCCCTCCGATGTATAACAACTTCGTTACGAACTCTATCCATCCAACTTATTCGTAGGATCCTCCGATACACCAAGGTTTCAAAGGCTTCCAGCTTTTTGAGAAGGGTATCCGTTAAAGTCTAACCTTCGATACCATACAAAAGAGTACACATTCACATAAGTACGGTGTTCCATTGAACATTTTCTAGCACTACCTTATATCAGTTCTTGAAAAGGGCCCCGCGAAAATCTTTGATACGGGGCCCCTGTGAGGCTAGCTACGCCACTGCTGCTGAGAAAGAATGTATAACTAAAAAATTTTATTTTTACATTATAATAATGCCCTCTTAGTACATGTCAAATGTGTCGAGTGTTCTTTTAATGGATATTTTGATTCGCTATGTATGTTTATGGTATTGTTCGTAATGCGCATAAGTCCAATTTTCAAAATTTTTGTTACAATTTTTTTTGTTTCTCATAGAGTATCTAAGAATATAGCCGAACTTATATACTCCCTAAAACGACCCTCAGTTCTAACTGCAAGACGCAAGAGTCTCGCAGGCTTAGTCTTGTTCTTGCTCAAGTCTTGCACGGTAAGTCTTGGTCTTGCTCTTGCTAAAATTAGGCGGTCTTGGTCTTATTCTTGGTCTTGCGAAAACGCAAGAACAAGACCAAGACTGCAAGACCAAGACCGATTTTGGGCAACACTATTAATAAGTAAATTTTTAAAAGGAATATTCAAAAAAATGAGTGTTCTAAAAAGATCTAGCTTTTAACCATTATTTACCTTCTCCTCTTTCTCCATTCCAGGCTTTAGAAATATGTTGCTCAAATCTTGAAATGAGCATCGGTGTTTCAGCATCCCTTGCTTAGCATCAGTTATCATTCAATATTTTCAAGGGACGTCCTACACTTCTTTCTTCATTCAGTTCATAATTTAGTCTTTGCTTTGTGAGTAGATTGTTTTCGATTGTATTTATAGGTATGCTTTTCTTGCTAATTTCCTGTTTATCAGTAATAGACGATAGACTCGAAAAAAGAAGATAAACAGCAGATAAGAAAAGAAAATTGACACAAACGTGCCAGAACGTTTAAGAAGTCTCAGATGAGAGACAACGACAAGGAGAAGGAGGCAACGAAGAGGGCGAGGGTCAAAACTTTCGACTTGCGAAAACGCAACAAGAGTGCTATGATTGACACCTTATGCACGTCTCATCCTAAAGCTTTTATGGCGTATCGGCATGTTGGATTTTTTCTCTTATTATTCAAGCTCTCCTCCTCCCATATTCAATGATCTGTCGTATACACATACCTTATGCTGTCATCCAGCTGTTCTCGTGCTGAGCGATTGTCTGACCAATTTTCTATTTTGGACCTTGACCATTTCCAATATTAATGAAGAAAGTGAAAAAAGTATATTAAAGTGTGTAAATATATTTAATTTCCTTAGCTAAGCGCTTTCGACATATATGTCATCTTCAGAGTTAATGGTCAACGTATAAAAAAGTACCACTACTTCGAGTTGAGGTGTGTGCATCGTATTAAGAAAGTTGGTCTGTTGTGCAACTCCATATACCCATATTTCCATAAGAGTTGTTATACATTGTTTATTATCTTTCATTACCCAACGTTACCCAACTTTCGCATATACTTATAATGAAATCTGTCAATTTTGTGATCAAGCCTATATTACTGAAATGACTTACTAGTTCTAGTGAGTGAATAGAACTGAAAAAACTTGAGAAGAAATCAGAATACCACGTAGGATATCAGAAAAATGGTGTTCATTTGGCATCAAAACTGGACACATTTTCCGAATATTTTGAGTAACTCAGATTAAAATATATTCCTAGTACTTCTCACAGTGTATCAAAAAAGAATATTTTAGTGAATTCCCCTAGCGCTTAATTCACGATACACCAATGGGAAAAAATCTTAGTTTTTACAAATAATTGTAACGTATCTCAGTATGCATATGTTTCATTCAAGTCGATTTCTGTACACTTGTTTTCCAACGTCTTTATTACTTATATGATTTCGTGATGTATGCACATGTGGTACCCATTCTTGTTTTGGTGCCGCGCTATTTCTGGATGTGAACTTGTCTCTGAATTGTTTTTGCGTTTAGACAAATAGACATTAATAATTTTATCATAAAGAATAATTTACGAATATTAAAGAAATATTTTATTGGTCAAATTTGCGTAAAAACTATAAATAATTAAACATGTTCATGGTACAATAAAATACTCATGTAGGTCCTAAGCCATTTATAGCACTTTCCAAGAATAAGAATAGCAGTTGATTATTATATCTTAATCAAACTTGAAGAACAAACTTTGCAAACAAAAACATTATTACAGATCAACTTCAACTGGTAGCATATGCAGATGATCTAGTCATCATATAGCGAAGACGAAGATGACACTTATAAAAGCAGTTGAAAAATTAGATAAGGAAGCGAAGAGAATAGGGCTACAGATAAACCAGCACAAAACAAAATACATGACGATAGGGAAGGACGACACAACAAATCAGAAATATCTAATAACACAGAACCATAAATTTGAAACTGTATCCACCTTTAGCTACTTGGGAGCAACAATAGGGAACGCCGGAAAAGAGAGGACAGAGGAAAGAATTCTGAAAGGCAAAAAAATATATGGAATGAATAGAAATCTACTGAGAAGCAAAACCCTAAGTAAGAAAACCAAGATGAACCTATATAAGACCTTAATAAGACCTGCTGTTACATATGGGATGGAAACAACAACGATTAACAAGAAAGAAGAAGATAGTCTTCTGAAATTTGAAAGAAAAATAATGGGAACAATACTGGGCCACAACGTAACAAGAGAGGGAGAAATACGAATGAAAACAAATGCCGAAATTGAAGAAGAATTAAAGAGAGAAAATACAGTCAGATACATAAAATCGCTTCGCTTAGGATGGATAGGGCATATACAGAGACGCCCACAATCAGATATGCTGAGAAGGATAACTAACTGGACACCACTATGTCCTAGGTGCAGAGCAAGACCCAGAAGAAGATGGCTGGATGATGTAGAAGAAGACATAAGAGCAATGAATGTGAAAGAGTGGAAAGTTCAGTGCAAGGACAGGAAGAAATGGAAAATAGTCACGAGAACAGCAAAGACACACAGCAAGCTATAAAATGACAGATGAGTAATCTACATCACCTAAGAATAGGATTTTAAACGCCACGGCGTTAGCTATAATTCCCAGGGGTTTTAATGCTTCATGAATAAATGAATGAATTCAAACGTGGGAATTGTATTTTGGGTTATAATATAAACTATTTTCTGATGGACGAAATTATTAAGCTATTAATTATTTGTGATTTTCTCCTCCTGTCACTTCCTAGTAACTTCCCAACATCTCTTAGATCCCAAGATCTTCTTCCATATCATCAATACATCTTCTACGCGGTCGTTCTATATTTCTTCTGTTCATGTACCCATTATCTGACATCCTAGTAATGTGTCAAGTCCATCATTTTTTAGTCCCTGCAACTGTATTATATAGAGCAGTTCTGTGAGCAAATTTACCACTGTATTATATAGAGCAGTTCCTTTAACACTGATTTTTTGGGAGTACCAAGAGATAGACGATATAAATACATTTTGTAGAGAAACATGGTCTTAAGTAGACACAAGACATTATAAAAGCGTTGCCACTTCCATCCACCATTTAGACTGAGACTGAAATGACGAAAGGGAAGTCAAAGTCAAAAGTTGCCAACTGGCAAAAAATGTGTGGTATAGTACCATCGAGATTAATATGTCTGTGAATAAATTGAATTGAATTAAAAAAAATAAGGATAGAAGATAATTGAAAAGATAAGGGCAGAATATTTAGCTGATAAAAGAAGAGGGCGCAACTCTTTTTAGAAGAAAATTAGTAAAACAAAACACAAAATTAAGAAATTAATAAATTCAATAGAAATAAAAAAATATTTAAACATAAATTAATAAATAGGTGACGTTTATAACGTTACAGGTGCGGGAGCACGCCAAATAGAATTCTATTTTAATGACGTCACGTTGCCTAGCAACCGTCGATTCTCCCATTATAAAATTCTATTTTGTGACGTCAGCAAAATATAATTCTATTTGGCGTGCTCTGGGCCCTGGTCTGTAGTCTGTGTCTACACAATAATATCAGTGCTTTATTTTGCTACATTTATATTTTTTCGTGTATTAAACAGATTCATATTTGATATCTTTCATTTTTCATGAGCACCGAGCGAAATTCGTTGAGATCAATCAGTAGATAATCTTCTTTGGTGAATACGTAGGGATTAAGTTTGTCGATTCCTATCATTTGTATTACGATCAATTATTAATTGAAAAACCTTCGTCATCGATAAACCGTCGGCAGATCGGAGAAAGCACGAGAATTACGGGATTTGTTACTGTGAAACATAAAGAGTGATTTAATTGGTTTGCTTGAAGGGATTTTCTTTATAAATTTTGCTAGGATATTACCAACCCAGTTTAAAAAAATAAAAATAAAACATTTAACAATTAAAAAAATAATAAAAATACGAGATCATTATTGTAAAAGGTCTATTTAAGATTCCCTAATAAGGGTTACATTAAATTACAGAACGTTTTCGGATAAAAATCCATCATCAGTGTCCTTTTGGACTAAAAGCCAAAAAACAGCATTCCCGAGTCACCAAAACCTCACATATTGGAGTTAAATGGCCAACTCTTGCCATTTAACTCCAATATGTGAAGTTTCAATCTTTAAAACCACGTGGGAAGAGTCCTGTGTTGCTCTGGGTAATATCGAGGAATATTTACAACATCACTAAGTATTATTAAAAATATACAATATACAGGGTGTCCCGAAAAGATTGCTTATAAATTATACCACATATTCTGGAGTCAAAAATAGTTCGATTGAACCTAACTTACCTTAGTACAAATGTGCTCATAAAAAAATTTATAGCCCTTTCAAGTTACAAAATGAAAATCGATTTTTTCAATATATCGAAAACTATTAAAGATTTTTTATTGAAAATGGACATGTATCATTCTTATGGCAGGATCATCTTAAAACAAAATTTTAGTGAGATTTGTCCACCTCATAAAAAATTTATGGGGTTTTTGATCCCTTAAACCCCCCCAAACTTTTGTGTGGTAAACATTAATTCATTATTGTGGTACCATTAGGTAAACACAATATTTTTAAAACTTTTTCCTTCCTATTATTTTTTCGATAAGCGAGTTTTTATCGAGATGCGGCTTCTTTTTTAATATATTTACATACAAATTTTATGAGGGTTTCGTTCCTTTAAACCCCCCAAATGTTTGTGTAAGTTCCAATTAAACTTTTATTGCGGTACCATTAGTTAAACACAGTGTTTTTAAAACATTTTTGCCTCTTAGTCTTTTTTTGATAAGTCACCTTTTATCGAGATATGGCTTCTTTTTCAAAATATACCTAACAATGTAAATTATAAATACATTTTCAGATTATTAACAGGTCTCTATAATCGTACTTAACCATATAAAAATATGTGGTGGATTCGATAAATATTCAAAATATCTCGATAAACACTGGCTTATCGAAAAAATCCTAAGAGGCAAAAATGTTAACAGTGTGTTTAACTAATGGTGCCACAATAATAATTAAATTGGAACGTACACAAAAGTTTGGGAGGGTTTAAGGGAACAAAACCCCCATAAAATTTTTATGGGGTACACAAATTTTACTTTAATTTTTATTTAAGATGCTGCTGTCATAAGAATGTCACATGTCCATTTTCAATGAAAAATCTCTAAGAGTTTTCGATTTATGAAAAAAAAAAGAATGTGTGTACTTTGTACGCACGTAAGAAGTTATACTTCTATTATATAATTTCAACGAAATCAATATACTTTAAACAGTTTATCTACTACTTTCCAAAAATTTTTATTAAAACAATACCAAAAATTAAAAAAATAAAAGAATAAAACACACACAAACACATTGAAAAATGCCAAAAATGATTTCTGAACAATAATTGTTGCCAAAAATTTTAATTAAATACGTATTTTCTGAAAAAAATTATATAATAATATACTTACAATCATAAAATTTATAAAAACAAATAAAAAAATGATATAAC
Source organism: Diabrotica virgifera virgifera (assembly GCF_917563875.1). Classification (NCBI taxonomy): domain Eukaryota; kingdom Metazoa; phylum Arthropoda; class Insecta; order Coleoptera; family Chrysomelidae; genus Diabrotica; species Diabrotica virgifera. Next base: position 12,963,795 of record NC_065443.1, on the reverse strand, counting down.
TTGCATTGGGCTTGAACCTACTTCCCGTGTATCCCGCCGTACGAGAGTCGAAGCGATTTCAAACTGCACCACCTTCGCGTATACGTTATGTGGGAATATACACAAACTGAACAACTTTTTGACATTTTGTTTATATGAATTTTTATTAGTTTGATTTTTGTCGAATTAAAATGCAACAATATATAGAGTAAGAAAACGATACATTAGATGAAAATTTGTAGAAAGTTTGTTCGTAATCAGATTATGTAAATTAAAGCATTGCCTACTAGGGGTATAGCATAGCAAGTACTAGGTAAGTACATTATTTTTTTTTATATTTTCCAAATAGGTATGAAGATAATTTTTTATTGGAATACAACTGAAACATTTAGAATTACGTACCTGTGGCTTTTCAAAACTATTTTATTTTTGTCCTCACAACAATAAAAACTAATATATTATACAACATTTTTGTTTACCGATAACCTCCATATTGAACAATTATTGACAGATCATTTCAACACCCGATCAGAGCCCGTATAAAGACTAATACCAAACTGTCGGTGTGCGCATGCGCCCAGATCAATATAAATTCACCCTCAATCTCAATCGCGCCTAAAGAAGTATAACTTCAAAAAAACAATTTACAACATTAAAAGGGTTTTTACCCAAAACATTTTGGTGGCTCATGCATGCAATTTTTTGGCTTTTACTAACACTGAGGATGGATTTTTTTAATCCGAAAACGTACTGAGGTTTAATATAATCCTTATTTAGGGAATTTTAATTTCCTCGTGGATTTTTATTTGACAATTACTAAAGTATTATACGTATAACACTCACGCGTTATTCACAAAGCAAACTTTTACGTGGTATTCATTGATTCAATGATTCATAAGACTCAGCGCTTCATATTCCCGTCAGGAGCGTCATTTGAAATTTTGTTTGGGGGGGGCAAGCACTATATATACAATACACTATATATGATGTTATGATGAATATTGATGTATTTTTTGTAAATTTCAGTCATTTTTTAGGGCCAGGGGGGGCAAATGCCCCCCCTGGACGCCCAAATGCCGCCCCTGATTCCCGTCAATACATACATTTTCAACTGTTGTTAATTTTTTAAAAGACAGCAAACTATCATTATAATTCTCAATACTTACACCATTTCGAAGATATGGACAAGAAATGTCTACACTAAGTCTCGAAGTTAATGACACTGCTTCTTCTACTGCTGTTGGCATCATAGCCCTGAATGGGTCTTTGCCTGTTTGGCTATGTCCAACCATTCAGATCTCTCTTGTGCCTTTGTCCACCACTGTCTTAAATTCATAGTTTTCAGGTCATCTTCCACGTCATCTAACCGATTCGTTCTGGGCTTTCCGTTTTTTTCCTCTACCTATCGGCTTCCATATTTGTTGTTTTTGTATCTTCTTTCTGCACATGTCCCAGCCATGAAAGTCTTTGACTTTTTACAAATCTTACAATATCGTACCCTTCATCTTACTACGAAGGTAATAATTCATTAATTTCGACGTTACTCCTGATTCTCCATGTACCGTCTTCTTCTTGCACTGGGCTGTATACTTTTCTCAGTATCTTTTTCTCGAATGTCTGGAGTCAGTTGTGATGGCACAACTCTTTTTATGAAATCATATCTTTAGCAATTCATTAATATTTTTAATTTCGAATAGTCATTATTCTTGTTTGTTACAGGTGTTGATAGAAATGGTTCTCCTTTACAATTTCCTTCACCAAGTGGCTTTGCTTCGTATTGCCGGAACATTTGGGGATCACCGATCATCTCAGCTGGTTCCAGGTATCTCTCGCCGTTCTCTGAAGGAAATATCAAAGAAAAATCTTCAGGTAAGTTCTTTACATATCTAAGTTTACATATTATGAATGATGGCACAATGGGCCACGCAATACGGTACAGAAACACATAGGGTAGGCGATCAATATCGATAATAAATGAGTTCCTCTGGAATCGGAGGAAATCCTCCTTAATCAGGAGCATTATAACATTCTTAAGGCAGTGAGGTCTGGTAAATAAAAACTAGAACAGAGCAAATGCTAAAAGCCAAAGAAATGAACTTTTGGCGAAGATCTGCAGGAAAGTCCAGGAAAGAACGAATAACAAATGATCGGATCAGAGAAATAATGAAAGTAGATCACACAAATCATGTACAAATGCAATAATCGTCATAAAGCAAGTTACTGAGAAATTACTAAAGTATAATAGACCAGCATTTCTGAGTCTGATTAACTTGAAGATAGCATTCATTTGACTGAGTAAGATTCAAAGATGTAATCTATCTTCTGTACAGTAGAGAAGTTCCTCTAAATATCATAAACACTATTAAAAACATCTACCAAAACAACAAAATGGAGTCAGAATAGATGGACATATGGACAAGTTACAGAAATCAAACGCGTAAACAAAGGAAGATGATACAGAAAGGGAAACAAAGAAGAAAAAATACTCTGTTACGCAGACAACGCAATATTGTTAGCCCAAGATAAAAGTATCACTAGTAAAAAAATTTAACCTAAGATCGAAAGAATTTAATATGTTAATTTCATCTCAGAAAACTAAAACAATAGTAATCAGCAAAGAACCAACCAGATTTAAAATAGAAATTGATGGCATCAATATTGAACAAATAATGGAAAGAAAATTCCTTGGAATTACAATGTCCAGCTATGGAGATCTGAAAAAAAGTGGAGCTCCTTTTTACAGCTCCTTAACCAGTTTAAAATAAAATGTTACTTGACACCAAAAATCATGAGACAATATCAACAACACTAATACATCCTTTTTACAGAATAGGTAGAACCTTCGTACATTTTTTCACATAACCCCCCTTTTGAATAAAATGTCACTTGGCACTTTTTTGCAAATCAGCGACAATATGTATATTATTACGGATCAAATCCAAAGCGTTTATCTTATCTGTACAAGTCTCATCCGAACAGTGTTGCCAATCGCATTTCTCTAGATTATCCGATGATCGCTCGAAAAACATCCGATTTGTCACGAAAAGGTACACAAGGTCAAAAATTATTCTGTTATTAAAATCAATGTTGCCAATGTTATTCTTTTAGTAGCCTTAACAACCATCAAATAACAAAATCCGTTGTTCGTACGCCAATCAGTTATCATTATGATAATTAACATAATTAATATATTAATTAATTATTAATTATCAATTAACGTAACAATTATTAACATAATTGATTGATTAATCAATTAATCTCATAATTGTAATCAATTATGTTTTCAGCAACCCAATCAAAGTTGACATTGACAGTAATTAAATATTTGATAATGATCAGTTGATTCCATTTCTGATTAGCGTTCGAACAACCGGCCCTTTAATCTACTGAATTCTCTATTTCACCGTTTAAAAATTTTCGTTTATAGATGAAAATCTCGTATCCTAGCTGATTATTACCTAATTCATGTATGTAAATATTATTTACTTACTATTATTATATTATTCGTACTTTGCATTATCGTAAGTGTTAAATTCTAAATTAATAAATAAATCTAAATATTTCATTATTTGGATCGTTATATTAATTTATTATAATTATTTAATTAAAAAAAACACTTTTAAATATTATTTTATTAAAACGTAATAACTACCTAAAACTAGGTACTGGAAAAATAAATAATAAATAAATCAATACAAAATAAACTACAGCTACATTAATAGCATAGGCGCAAAATTTCTGGTCAATGCTTTTAAAATGCATTATTTTTTTCGAGTCCTGAGAAAGCTAATAAGTATTATTTAAAAATTTAAACGCAGAATGAAAGATTACATTATTACCGAGGGCCTAAAGTCCCTGAAGACTTCTATAATTTTTATTCTAATATGTTACATGGGTAAAAGGAAAAGAGAATATTGAGTGTGATTTTTAATTTCAAATATCTCATTCAAAAGAAACATTTTGTTTATTCTAAGGGACTCTAAGCCCTCGGTAATAATGTAATCTTTAATTCTGCGTTCAAATTTTTCAAAAATACTTATTAGTTTTCTCAGGATTCTAAAAAAATGAATACGTTTAAAGATTATTGGTCCGAAATTTTGCGCTTACGCTCTTTTAACAACTAAAGATTTATTACAACTAAAACAATAGAAATGTATTTGACAGTCTTGTAGTTATTAAGGTATCAAAGTTATTATCCATAATACACGTGGTGCGTTCAACGTTAATGCCCGACTATATAATTGTTATAGGCAAAAAATTTGAAGGATTTTTGAGTTAATTAGTAGATATCTAGATATTACTAGTTTCAAGTAAGTAGATTTTTCTACAACCAATATTCCAAATGCATTTTTCTGCACAATTTTATGTAAACAAACTTAACATTTTCTCACAGAATAACTGACAGTAGTGTGCAGAAAAGTGACGTTTCTGTGCCGGAAAGTTCTTTTATGCATAGTACATACCATTACATTCCTCAAAAAAATCATAAATATAATTAGGTATAACATGTTTTGATGAAATGGTTTTGTTTAAGATATTAGATTTGATAGAACTTTACAAAAAAAGAACCGATTTAACTACATCTCATGTCCGAGAAATCTGGAAAATCTTTTGAACTTTACATTTGGTATTCTACAAATGATTACCTTATTCTGAGTAACGTTATACATATATTTTGTGTACATCTGTGGTTAAAGTGTAGACACATATATAACCTGTAAGACAGGTGATATTATTCTTAATTATCTATCGAATAGAAATTAAATTATTTATTATTTATTAAATTATTAATTGTTTTATTTTACAATTTTATTCTTAATAAACATCAATTAACCAATAAGGATTTAGCAATCTCATCAAGATACGTCGAATGAAGTATGGTGGAAATCCGTGACCAACTCTCCTAGAATTTTTATTCAAAATTGTTTAAAAATATATATATATAACTACTATAACTACAATTAAGGCAGTGCATTAATTTTTTAACTGATTTCTGTGTAGGTAATTAGTTTAGGTTTGGGGAATTTAAGTTGATTAAAAAATCAGAGGTATATTTAAAATCCCTAAAAAGGGGTATATCACAACAAAACGTTTTCGGAATCAATATTCCATCATCAGTGTATTCACAGATTAACATGCTTTAAGCCACAAAAATATACGGGTAAAAACCCTTGAGTTGTTTTTAAACAGTTAAGGTTACATTATATTATGCGATTTTAAAGGATGTTAAAAATATTTCCAGATTAACCCCTGGCATTACATGACATCAACCATATTGGTTGGAAAATTTGTAGGTATGACCTTACATGGCAGAGTTGTCAGCTAGCACTATAATCGGAAAAAACAATTGTTGGAAATGGAAAATTAAAGTAAAAAATAAAAAGTCCCCCACTTTATGGAAAACTTAACTTTTTTGGTTGTTACTAACTAATAACAGAAATATATCATATTTAACTGACTTTTAAATCATTTCATTATTTATCAAATAATATGCCAGTGGGACATTAAAACATTAAAAACCTAAACATGTAAGTACGTAATCCAACACATACAAAAAACATAATTTAATAAAGTACAAAATTCTCATTTACTATTTTGCCATATGTTACATCCTAACATTTTTTTTGAAGGTGTAAATTTTACACAGCCTGTATTACCGATACCATCTTTTGTCGCCAATAAAGCCCTAATTGTAGATGTATCTAAAAGATTTCTCTTATCTGTTTTTATATTGAATAAATTACTAAAAACCCTTTCTACCGCAGCGTTTGAAAATGGTAGAACGAATAACAATGAAAATACTTTTTTTAAATTTGGAAACAAAGATATGTTGGCTTCATTTTTTAATTTAAAAATCTGAGACCAGTATATATCACACTCGGTATTGGAATTAATGTCTAAACTATCAAAATCTAAGAGTGCATGTTTTCTCCACTCGTTATCCAAAGATTGTGCATTGACAAAGTTATTTAGAACTGGAAACCTATCTAATATGTTTTTTAAAGATTTTGTTTGGAATGATTGGGCCACCTTCGGATCTAACAGCTCTAAGGTAGTAAAAACCGGGTCCTCAAATTTAAACCGATCTTTGATATTAGCAACTAGTTCAATATAAAAGGATAATATTGATTTAAAAAAATTATCAAAGTCTGCTTGTTCTAAATTTGTGTCTTTATCCGATCGCAAATGTTGCAAACTGTCGAAAGCAGAAATTCCTATATAAATTTGCTCTAATGGAAGAAAATTGTCTGGATTGTCGTGAACAATTTTCAGGATTTCTGCACATTTTTTTATATGAACAATATTCATATAATTGGAACATAAAATCTTCAATAAATTTTCAGTTTCGGGCTTAACCCTATATAAAAGTGGTTTTTCGGATTGGAATAAAATATTGAAATCCGTCATGAGCTCTAGAACATAAGACATAAACTTTAAATACACTTCAGTAAGAGGGTGATTAAGAGTTTCCAACATAGTTTCCGTTACATGTGAAGGATCTTCAGAAACACTCTCCTTGAAATATGCACGTAATGGTTCGTACTGCTCTAGAACCCTGTCCACAACTGCTTTTAGTGAAAGCCACCTGGTCTTAGCAGGTGATAGAATTTTGTGAATGTCAACCTTAAAAAATTCCTGAAATTCCCGAAATTTGGCTCTTCGACAAGCACTTCTATTGAAATGGCTTCCTATATTTCTTAGTAAGTCCTCAATGTGCTTGGGAAGTTTCAAGCATGCCTTTGAAGTTGCTAAATGTGCCATGTGACAAGAGCATTTAACACAAACTATATCAGGAAATTCTTGTTTTAGATGGGAAAAAACTGAATTGTGTGGCCCTACCATTACATTAGGTGTGTCCGACGAAAATCCAACAAAATTAGATATAGGAATACCTTTGGAAAATATTATGTCTTTTAAAGTTGAATATAATTCAACTGCAGTGCCCCCAGTATTTTCTAAAATGTCAAAAAATGTTGTTTGTAATGAGTTGGAATTTTCATCAAAAAATATTGCAGTAAATGCACACTGTTTTTTTACCGATATATCTGTAGTTTCATCCATAATCAATGAAAAAAACATTCCAGGTACTCTTAACTTTTCATATAATTCTTTCAGAAAATTGTCACCCAAACATTCAACGACTATTTGAGTTGCTTTAGTCCTTTTAACGGTTAATTGTTGAGCTATCTTAGAATCTGGAAAAATATCTTTAAGTAGTGGACATACAGTGTCCATTAATAAGAACGGTAAGTCCTTTGTAGCCAAAAGACTACATAATTTTAGTTCTGCTCTTTTAACTAAATTATTTTCACAGGTTTGTTTTACACACATGTCCTTTATTTTTATATTACTGGATACCGCACTAAAATTCTCTTTGTGTTTTTCCGTTCTCATATGTCTAAGTAACACAGCCTTATGAGCCACCAAATTTGATTTACAAACTTTACAAAATGCGTATTCATTGCCGTGTTTATCATCTGGCTTATTTGATTTATTAAGCCACCCGCGAAACTCGTTATCGGTTAGCCACGCTGGAATAAACTTGCATATTCTTTTTGAAGGTGTATCTACAAAATCAGCTTTCCTTTTCAAACTCAATAGAAATTTGTCAACAATTGGTGCGGACTCGGCATCATTGGGCTCGGCATCATTGGGCTCGGCATCATTAGTGTCAACAATAATATTACTCTGAGAAGTGTTAATCTTTTTACTAACACGGCCAACGTCAACATTTTGACTAATAATTACTCCTCCCTTAGGAGTATGAGAAGTAGATGGCTGCTCTTCAGTAACATTTTGCTGATTACTAGATTCAGGCTAAAATAATTTCTCGATATACTGGGTGTTTGATCAATAATTGGACAATTGGACATATTTTAACTAAATAATCCTTAGCTTAATACATTATGAAGATTTAACATTTAAAATTGATTTTAATATTTAATTTTATTGAAATTTATTTAATTTTACTTCATTTTATATAATTCTATGTAAATTTTATTTAATTTTAATGATTTTATTTAATTTTCTTTAATTATATATTTTTTATTTGATTTTATTTAATTTTGTTTAATTTTATTCAGATTTATTTAATTTTAATTAAATTTAATCAACACTTATATGGTTAATACTACCCCGGACCCAGTCAACAATAGAAAATTCTGAAACTACATAAATATCTAATTTTACCTTAAAAAATGTGTCCCACTTTATTTTTCCGATAAACTCCACCGTTAGTGGAGTCATAGGAGCTTTTACTTACGGAAAAAATTAGACAAGATAGAACTTTTTATAGATTCATTAAGAAATGTATAATAAACAACATATTAAAAAGTTCTATTTCAAAAGTGGGTGCTTAATTTTTCATTAAACAAATTACCTGCGAAATTAGTTGTTTTTTAAATACCTACGAAAATATAAATTTTGGAAAAAACTGACTTGACCATTGAAAAATTAGAAAATTTTACACAAAAAAAACTTATATAAAGATTTTTCGAAAATTAAATCTACAGCTTCTATAACTTTTTATTTATAACGCTAAGTCATCCCTCTCACAAACATTGGCATAAGTACAATGTGGGCGGAAAGTGGGACTTACAAGAGTTTTGTTTAAAAATTGATTTAGAAATATATGGTACTATTACGATTTTACCTATAAAACTCTTAAATTTGCACAACATACTTTTCAAACATCGTACTAAATGAAACATTACGACGTCTTAAGAAATGTAATTTGGAATACTTTGTAGTTTTACAGAATAAATACCACTGGGATATTACTAAGTGTAAACGGATATATTACAATTTTATAGGTGTTTTTTAAAGCTTATCCAATGTAATTTTTAAAATGCACTAAATTATTTTACTTTAAAAATAAAATAAACAACTTCTTTTTGAGAAAATTAAGAAAGATAAAAAATGTAATGAAACCACCGAAAAATATCAGTTAAAAAAATGTTTATACAAAGTCATCAGAACGTTTTTACCCAAAATACATTTAATCACAAGCGTAAATATAATAAATGTCAAAAAAAAATTTTTAGCTCTGATACAGTACCTCTGTCTGCGTAACTTGGATTGGAACCTATCGGAAACTTTTTTGTTATCAATTTTATGAAAAAATGTTATTCTTCATACAATACTCTGTAAGGTATAAAATCTAAGATGCAACCATCAGATTTCCAATATTATCAATTTTCTACAAGGTACGTCAAAAATATGAATTTTGTTCAAGAATAAAGTACCTTAATATTTCACAATATCGAAAATTGTTATAATGCTATAATTTTTAGTTGTTCTTAAATAAGAACTATGTTTTAATATACAATAATTATATCATTCTGCTTGAAATATTGTGAACTAGAAAAGTACCTACTTTACTTTTGAGCGAAATTCATATTTTTTAACATATCTCGTATAACATTGATACAATTTGATATATTATGATGGTTGATTGTTATATTTTGTTATATTGAGCTTTTTTAATCTTCCATTTGTTGCGTCAGAATCGGATTCAGCATAATTAAAAACAAAATAAAAACATTTTTGATCAAGGTAGAAATATTAATTCACCGATATTGTTAAAATCGTTTCTACAAAACAGCTTTTGTCGTTTTTAAACAATTAGTTAACTTAAATTAACAAAAATTAACATATATTTTAGAAAAATATAAGTTTTTTGATTTTTTCCGAAACAACGTAAGTTTTCGATCTACATTGACTGTCGTACTTTTATTTAGTTGAGTTAAATATATAGGGAGGAAGGCACTTATGGAATAAAATTATTTTTGCCCTTTTTAGAAAAATTTTTAAAATCGCCGAGACCAGTCGATTTTTAGATGTAATTGTGCGCTTTTTAAACACAAATTTAAATGTACAAGGTGATTCACGCAAGCCTAGCATAGTCCATAAACTTTATTTTCAATGGAACATCCTGTATATTTTTAAAAACTGCTTAGCAACCTGATTTCAATGAATTATATAATGTATGATGATTATTAATAATACAGGGTGATATTTTTGAAATTATAATGTATGGAACCACTTATGAAATAATGTAGTTTGTGTCCTTATTTAAAAAAATTATAAATACCCTAGGATACCTACCCCAACTTTAAAATTTAAATATGCACTGTTTAAATATAAATTTGAATATACAGGGTGATTCACGCAAGTCTAGCATAGTCCATTATCTTGTCCATTTTAGTGAAACACCCTGTATTTTTTAGAAATTTGATGTTCTTAGAAACTACTTTATTTAGAAACTACTAATATATATTGGGTTTTGTATTTAATGTCTTGCCGAACTTTTTAAAAAATTGCAAAATTCACCTTGTATTATTCAAAATAGAACCTACATAATACACTTTTTTGAGTTGATGTTACTATGTAGCTTCTAATTACACAAAAATATACTGAATGATTCATTAAAACTAAAGATCATGGACTATACTAGACTTTCGTGACGCACCCTGTATGTTTAAATCTATGTTTATAAAGCGCCCATTTGAATTTAAAAGTTAACGGGCCACAGCATTTTTTAATAATTTTCTAAAATAAGTACACAAACAATTTTATTCCATAAGTATTTTCCATACTTTCTAATTTCAAAATTTCACCCTGTATTATTGTTAATTATATTTCGTTAAAATTGGTTGTTAAGCAGCTTTTAAAAATATAAAAATATATAGGGTGTTCCAATAAAAATAAAACATATGGGCTCTGCCAGGCTTGCGTCAATCACCCTGTAGATTTAAATTTATATTTAAAAAGTGCACATTTATATATTAAAATCGACGGGTCCCAGCGCTTTTTATAATTCTTTAAAACAAGGACACAAATAATTTTATTCCATAAGTGCCTTTCGCACTGTATAAGCTCATCATTATAATATAGTTAAAACATGTCCAATTAGTAATAAAACATCCGTATATTATATAGTGAAGTCTTAATTATTTTACTAATTACCTGTTGTTCAGAAGCATGACGTGAAGTTGACGGCTGCTTTTCAGCAATATTTTTTTCATTATTTGATTTGGTCTAAAACAAATTCATTATTATATTTCAATATCCACACGTTAGTAAACTTTTTTACCCACCTTAACACTTTTTATTAACCATTTATCCATTATAAAAAAGTATTTTCACAAACCAAAACTTATTTCAACAGACGAGACGTTTACTTAAGCACTGCACTACATACAATGAAAATAAAACTAAATCGTGCGTGAATTAGCTTTCATAAGTTTACAGACTAAAATCGAAAAACTCATAAATAACATCCGAGGGCAGACAGATTTTGAAATTTGAATTGGATTAGTACGCCTTAAGTGGATGCACTTGTGCATTTAAATTCTAAACAAAAGAATCGGCACATGTCCCTTTTGTCAAAAGATGAAAAGTATCGGATGTCACTAACATTCATCCAGTATAGGCTATTTATAAAAATTTTGGTGGAAGCAAACAAAATTAATGTGTTGTTGGTGCTGGGAATATATGGATGAGAAAGTTTTAGTCGATGATAGTAGATACACTGAAAAATATCCGCAAATATCCGATTTATTTAAAGGTACGCAGAAGGTACGACAACTCTCAAAAAGGTACGCAAATCGGATAATTATCCGCTGATTGGCAACACTGCATCCGAAATCAAAATGACTAATCCATAATAAACTCATCCAATTCTCGGCCGTCGTCGAAAATAAAAGGAAATATATTAAAGTGGCGGCTCGTGTAGCCTATCGAGGACCCCACAAGTCGGCACTTACGTCATTTCCGAACCGGTAGCCGATTAGGAGCGAGCGAAGCGGGCACAGGCAGCGGTGACCCTTCTATTAGCCCTCCATTTAATTAATTGTTTGAACAGTGACCTAACTACTTACGAGACAGCTGATAAACTGCACAACAACTACGATTTGCTTATTGAATCAAGCTTTCACATTCAAATAAATGACTTCTTTAAATTAAAAACACGACGTGGCCGATTCCTGCTATAGCAGGAATAAAAAAGTTAGATTAAGACCATAGATTATCTTCTTTTTTCGCGATAGTATTTGTATCCAACCTTTACCTTTGTAAATCATTGAAACAATTCTAACAAAGGACCCCGCAGAAACCTTATGGGAAATGGCTCTCTGTCAAATGCTCTGAAACTTTGGATTCTGGTAGTCCTTGATGTGTACAACAAAAGACTCCATGGGCGCGTAGCTCCAAAAAATCATGGTTTTAAGATATAAGCCTCTGAAGTTATAGATACAGTAGTGAGGACATTTGATTTGGAATAAATTCATTTTCTTGAGAATGGGCAACTCTGGAGATAAATTACGAATCAGGTCGATTTTTATTTTTAAATTATAATTTTTTGGCATATATGTCATACTAGTAACGTCATTCATCTGAGCGTGATGACGCAATCGATGATTTTTTAAAATAAGAATAGGGGTCGTGTGACAGCTCATTTGAAAGGTTATTCAATTTTCTATTCACTATTATAAACATTAACATAATTATTTATACAGGGTGCCCAAAATTTTTTAAATTAATTGAGACAAAAAGAAGAATGTATATAATTTATTTAATTCGAAATACATTTTACTGTTGTCCGAAAACAGAAAAGATGTTTATTTGATAAACAAACATTGTTTTTCGCTTAAATTCAATATTAAAGCTGTCACCTACTTGCCTCTTAGCAGTTTGAACCAGGACCTATTTTACCACTAGACCCGTGAGGCACATGCCTCGGGCCCGCATTTTAATGGGGCTCGGAAAGATCACAAAAAAAAAATTTTATTGCAGTAACAAAATAAATTTTCAAAATTCTTTCATTTTACGAACAGAAAAGGTAACAATAAGAGTAGATTGCCTTGTCGGCATCAATAACAATAAACAAAATTGTTTAGACACCACTCCAAAGGATTAACAGGGGGTAGAATTAACAAAATGTATCTTCACTATTATACTTAAAAAAAGCCGGGGGCCGGCGTAGAGCAGGTGGTCCGGAGTTCAAATCCTACCGCCGGCAAGAACAACTAGACATTTTTAAAAATGTCTATAGGCCCCAGGTCGACTCAGCCTGAATAAAATGAGTACCTTGGGTAAAACCAGGGATAATAATAGGCGGTTGAAGCGTAGCACTGGTCCTGTTACCTTCCTTGTATACCGTAGGCCCTAGATATAGCAGACTACCCTGCTATACTCCCAAAGCCGCGTGCGGTATAAAACGGGAGACTATTATTATTATCTTCACTATTATCTTTTTTTAAGTATAAATATTCTACGCATAATATTTAATCCAAATACACTAAATTTATGCCGATTTTGATGCCGATTTGATTTTGATGCCGATTTCTGCAAAGATAAGGCATTGCTTATATTAGTTTTCAGTCGTGTGCTTTGATCTATTTATTAATCATTGGTCGTTTTATTAAATTTCTTTATAAACATTTATTATTCTTATCTAATCGTTTCGTTATCATCATGAGCTACAAACATGTAAATGGCAATGAAAACCGAAAAAAGTAAAAATTAAGAGAAGAGGAACGACAGGCACAAAAAATGCAATATTATCATTTGTTATTACCACACATTAGTGCGCAAAAAGGAAGTTCGTCTTCCCATCCTGTTTATGATCAATCTGTGGTGACTAGTGATTCTGATAGTGAAAATAAATTATGTGATGAAGGGCGAATTACAATCAAAGAAAATGATGACTTCACTGTTAATTTTCAAGCGACTCCACCTGGCACAAATGCATTTCCGTCATCTCCTATAGAAAACGACAATATCAGTAACTCTTTTGCTAGCGATATAGAGATAGGGAATTAGCCAAAACAATTAAATCTGGAATTTCAACAATAGTTTATAAATAATCGACCAAATAAATATATTGATAAAATTAGTTAGTGCGCTACACAATTGGATAATAATAAAACCAGACATTTGCAAAGTGTGAGTTTAAACGGTTTTCCACGAAAATTGTTCTTCTAACTTATGCTGGGGCCACAGTAACGTGTAATGCCGTTAATTAACGCAAATTACGCGTATTACAGAGATGGCAAATAATGCGTTAATTAACGGCATTAGATGTTACTGTGGCCCCAGCATTACGATGGGTGTAATGACTAGAAAAATATCAATAGAACGGTTATTTAACATGCGTGATCTCCTGAATATATTTCATCAATTGGTACGTTAGTCAAGTTTTGTTGTTATCTATCTAATGTACCAATAATGTACTCTATATCTATACCTATTTAATTTTTACTCATGTTTAAAAATTTATATTTAGTGGCCTGAAAATTGTGTAGTGCCTCGGGCCCGATTTGAAGTAAAGTAGGCTCTGGTTTGAACATTTAATTTAAGTAAAAAGCAACGTTTATTTTTTAAATTAACATTTTTTTCTGTTTTCTGACAGCAGTAAAATGTATTTCGAATGAAATAAATGATATACATTCTTCTTTTTGTCTCAATTAATGTAATTTAAAAAAATTTTTGGGCACCCAGTATAAATAATTATGTTAATGTTTATATTAGTGAATAGAGAATTGTATAACCTTTCAAACGAGCTATCACACGACCCCTATTCTTATTTAAAAAAATCATCGATTCCGCCATCACGCCCAGATGGATGACGTCACTAGTATGACATATATGCCAAAACATTATAATTTAAAAAAAATCGACCTGATTCGTAATTTATCTCGAGAGTTACCCATTCTCGGGAAAATGAATTTATTCCAAATCAAACGTCCTCACTGTACCTATAACTTCAGAGGCTTATATCTTAAAACCATGATTTTTTGGAGCTACGCGCCCATTGAGTCTTTTGTTCTACACATCAAGGACCACCAGAACCCAAAGTTTCAGAGCATTTGACAGAGAGCCATTTCCCATAAGGTTTCTGCGGGGTCCTTTGTAACATTCTTTGAAAGCAGATAAATCCAAAAAAATCAAACATTAAGTTTCCTCACCGGCTAACATTATCAAAACCAATAAAACGTTTAGCGAGAAAAGGTATCGTATTGTACTGAATGGTTAATAATATTGTAATACCATTCAACACCTGGGTCAAAATATTTTTCATCAAATAGGTGACGCATATAAAGTGTTGTTTGGTATATAACTTACGTAGTTGTTAATTAGATATTTTAACTTAAGCCACAAACAATGACAGTTTTTTAGAGTTCAAACAGGTAAACAACTGAAAATGAGCTTAACAAGAAAACCTAAAGTTATCAAATATGAAGCATTAATAAATACGATACATAAGATACAAAACGGTGCTTAAATGTTATCCACATTGTATTTAATGGTTCAAAACGGTTCAGAAGAAATACCGGAAATAACCTACTCTGAAAAAAGAATGGCCCTAATCAATTAAAAACTAATAGATGTCCGGGGGAGGATAAAATTACGGTTCAAATATTGAAAATTATTGGCAGAAAAATGGAATAGGTGTTAAATATTGTAGTTAATAATAATGGTTGTCATGAAATTTCGTTCTCTTAGCATGTAACACATTTCCAGGAAAGATCTCTTATAGAAATTATTTTCAGTTACTCAGGATTTGACGTTATCAAAATCAATTTGATGATTCAGATAAATGGAATGCGTGCTGGATCACTTCGATGGGCATTCGTATGCCCTTTGAGGGTTCTTTTTGTTTGACCAATATATTTCAAATGGCAGTCTTCATAAAGTCTATACCACATTAGATTTTTCCCGAATATCTATACTTTTGTACGGTAAAAGAGATTTCCAACAGTTTTACAATTATTTCTGATACCTATTTTAGTGGATAACGGTTTGAACAATTTAGTAAGTTTATCAGTTAACTGTGGGAAATAAGGTAAGGATAAGTTGTAGACACTTCATCAAGTTGAACTTCATTCGTAATTTGTGTGGATCTATAAACCTCTCCCAAACCGGTATAATCTGGTCAACTAATGCGCAAGAAGTAAATAACAGATATCTGTTGACAAGGAAAGTGGGATATGAATTCTCACTTATAACGATCTTAAGTAATTGACGGGATTGACTTTGGTATAGAGGATGCGACAACTTATAAGTCCTTAAGGCTAATACCTGTATAAGGTTGTTTGAATCTTTAGAATGAAAGGAATAATAATCGAGGCAGCGATTACTAGCAACGCTATTTGTCAACCATGTGGTTCTTAGGATATTGTCAAAACATTGTACAATTAACATGACCAGGAAAGGACTGGTGCTATTTACCTCCATCTCACATGTAAATTATAAGAAGGGATTGTATTCATTAAAAACGGAAAGGATGTTCATAATTTGATCAGTGGGTACAGCCAGGATCCACATATGACTGAGTCTGTCTGAAATCAAGACGTCCAAGACAAAACCAACCAATAAGGGATAAATAGAAGATCCCATTGGGGTGTCAGATTCTGCAGATAAAAGCTATTATCATTGAAGACAATCTAGTTGGTGTCATATTATACCAATTTAACAAGTTCTACAAAAGTTTCCCATCCAAATGGATAATAGGATTTAATTTGATTTCAATGATTATGTAAGGAAGAAGAAATTAATACATTAGATATTCACAGGGCCGAGCTTTCGATGTACTATCTGAAGTCATCTTCAGGGCTTCCGTGATCTTAGTCTCCGGAACCACTAGATACTACACTTTTCAATGTTCATTCAAATACAGCAGTACTGCATGGAACACTGTTGTAGTGTCTGAAGGCTCAGTCGACTGAAACCACGGAAGCCTTGAAGATGACGTCAAAGAGGGCGTCGAAAGTGAATAAAATATGTCCATTCAGAACGTTTTCGGATCTATCAGTACATTATCTTCTTCTTCTTCTTCTTCTTCATGTACCATGTCCTTTCAGAACGTTGGTTACTATCAGAGCTATCTTAATTTTATTCACTGCCACCCTAAATATTATGCTTGTATCAACACCACACCAATCTCGCAAGTTCTTCAACTATGTGGTTCTTTTTCGTCCTGGACTGCGTTTGCCTGCTATTTTTCCTTGCATGATATTTTGTAGCAACCTATATTTGGGACCTCTCATTACATGTCCGAAATACTCCAGTCCATCATCAGTTAATCTAAAATAGAATAAGTAATCCCATTATTAAAATTGAAAGATGGTTGAAATTTTGAAAGTTAAAAAATTGTGGTTATGATTACTTACTCATATATACTTGCTAACTAGCCCCAGAACCAAACAATGGTTGTAATTATAATCCAATCTACATTAAAGAATAACTCTAAAGTTAAAAGATAACCTCTGGGAACATGGTAAAACTTAAAACCCTAAACGAAAACCTTAACCAACAATCTTGAGCCAACGAGGT